>NC_036855.1:861813-885744 GCF_002910315.2 Salvelinus sp. IW2-2015
TTCCCTGAAGAGAACTCTGATGCTATTCTATATGGAGGTATGATCTTGTGTGGTAAGTTCACTAATGATAGCTCTGATTCATCATATGGAGTATGATCTCTGGTCGGTAACTGTACACTAATGATATGCTCTGATTGCTATCCATATGGATTATGATCTCCTTTTCGTAACTGTGTTACATAATAATATAGACCTCTTGATCTATCTAATAGATGTACATGCATTCTCTGTGGGTAACTGTTCACTAAGGTAGACGCTGGATGCTACATCGATATCGGATGTATGAATCTCTGGTAGGTAACTTAGTTCACTAATCGATGAGCTCTGATGCATATTAATATGGAATGTATGGGATCTGGCTCGGTGTTGTAACTGTTCACGAGGCTCCAAGGGTATGGATACAGACTCTGATGCTCAATTCGATATGGATGTATGTCTCTTGTGGTAACTGTTTCATAACGATAACTCTGATGCTATGCTATATGGAGTCATATCTCGTGGTAAAACTGTCTCACTAAGATAACCTCTCTTGATGCTATCGTATAGATGTATTGATCTCTGTGGAAACTGTCACTAAGGCATAACTCTGATGCCATCGTATGGATGTATGAATCTCTGTCGTAACTTTCACTAAGGAATTAACTCTGATGCTTATCGATATAGGAATTTGTATGATCTCTGTGGTAAACTTGTCATACTAAGGATAACTCTAGATGCTAATCTATATGGAGGTATGATCTGCCTGTGGTAACTGTCACTAAGATAACTTGATGCTATCGATTTATGATGTATGAATCTCTGGTTAACTGCTTTCACTAAGGATAAACTGATTGCACATCGATATGGAATCGTTTAATCTCGTGTGAACTGTTACACTAAGGATAACTCTGATGCTATCGATATGGATGTAGATCTCTGTGGTAACTGTTCACTAAAGGATAACTCTGGTATGCTATCATACTGGATGTATGATCTCTGGTGGGTAACTGTCACTAAGGTAACTCTGATGCTATCGATATGGAGTATGATCTCTGTGGTAACTGTTCACTAAGGATAACTTTGATGCTATCTATATGGAGGTATGATCTCTGTGGTAACGTGTCCACTAAGGGATAACTCTGATGCCTATCGAATATGGATGATATGATCTCTGTGGTAAACTGTTCACTAAGGAAGCTCTATTGCTATCGATATGGATGTATGAATCTCGTGTGTACTGTTCACTAAGGATAAGTATGGTATGTAGATGATGCCAGCCTCTATCCTTGCGTTTATATTGATGTTTTTGTATTCTTAAGATAACGCTACTGTAACAAAATATACATACGGAGCTCTAGGACAGTTTTTCTCTCTATGAGTATATGATCACACCTCTCCGAAAGGCATCTATCCAGCTCGATACTTTTTATCATAACTGTTTTGTATTGAGTTATGTGGTATCGCATACGGAATTGGGCCTAGCTCCTTGTTAGTAATGCTTGTCTGTACATCACTTTTTTTAGATTCCGATTGCTCACCAAGAGAATATCATCTTGTTATTCTGTATGAAAAAGGTGGGTGCCAAGCTCAATAGTATGTGATAGGCTTCCTAATTTATTCAGGAGTTGTTCTGTCCTAGCCACCTGATTGCTTATCTACAATGCGTGCCAAGATTTGCGTTCTCTCTGGTGGTATTTAGGCTGGTTTTCTGTGACAAGGCTTTTTCGTTTGGTACATTTCTGCTTACCTTTTTATAAAAGAGTACCTATTTGGCTTGTATATAATACAATTTGATTTGATATTGAATTTTGAGTCTTTCCCGGAATTTATTGAAGAAGAGCTGTATGCTCATTATTGTTTCTGTGCAGCCAAAGATGGAGAATGCAGGATCACATTCTTGATCAGAGTGTCTAGTCACGTCTTTTGACAGATGTGTGTAATGTTCGTATGTTGCACGTATTGGGCATTCCATGCCACAGATACAGAGGTGCTTTTTGCCAGATGGCTGTAAGTAGTCTTGCAGCTTAAAGTATTTACATCACAGGTTAATGAAAGGGGTTCGGTTACACAGTATTTTCTGCCCACGTAATGAATCTTGAGGCGAGTCTTATGGGTTGTTAACGATAGCCTCTAATATATACGCACTTGATGATCGTTGTTAAGGCATTTACACGATTTCAATTATAGTATACAACGCTATCGATATGAAACCGCTTATACTCATTTGTGTATAATCAGATTTTTGTATTAGCGTGGACAGGAAACCGGGATGAGTAATGTCTGTCCTCCTGTAAGCAAGTGTTTGACCGTTTTATGCTTTTTTTGGGTCTGAGTGTTTTAGGACAGGAACCTTATGACCAACTTTTTGTCAACGTTCAGCTACATCATTTTTCATACTTGGTAGTGCAACGTTACGTATGTATAGCTAGTTTTCGAAATAGAGGTGGCAGAGTTGTTACTCTAACCATGTTATCTCGGGGTTGATGGATGGATAGTATCACAGAGAATGGATGCTGCATGAGCTGTTGTTATAAGATACGTGTCTGTTATTGCTGCGACCTGCGACGCCAGGAAACCATGCTAATAAGGCGTTACAACATGTTCAGATTCGAATGGTCAATTTAACATTAACTTTTCAATTAAAACATGTATGTGTTTAAAATAAAGTTTTTTATATTCTATATAGAATTAATACAACATGTTTGCTCCATCACGTTCTTAATTTATAGTCAGAATCAATAACGCTATCATAAGAGCTATTGAAAGAGCTAATTTTTTAGAAAGAAGCTATTTATAATAGGCTATCGACTTAAACGCTATCACGTAGAGCTCTATCGATAATGGAAGCTAATATGATAAGCAGCTATTTGGATAAGACATTCAATAAGAGTGAGTCAAATAGGAATATTGATAAGATGCTGAATGGATAGAAGAGATGATCCGGAATAAGAGCTATTCAGATTAAAGCTAGTCAGATAAGATCATTGAATATAGAGCTATCATAAGACTATGATATGAAGCATTATTAAGAGCTAATGATAAGGAATATTGAATAGAGCTATCTAGGAAGGAAAGCTATGACTAAAGCTATCGATAAGAGTCTATCGATAATATGACTAGATGAAAACGAGTATGATAATAGGCTAGTAAAGTGAGTAAATCCCGTTTGTATAGGGATTGTAGAGTACACACTAGCAATGTTGTCATCTAGTGTTATAGACCTCATTGTTTCATTTCTGAGCGCTGGAGGAGGCAAAGAATGAAAGAGTCGAGTGGTCAATGTAGAAGGCGATACTTTTAGTTGGGCGGTGCGGTGGGATCTCTTGTTTATTTGTTAAGTCTTTTTATGTTGTTTTGAGCGTTTATACAGATTACAAAAAAGAGCAAATCGCAAAAAGGATGCAACACCAGAGCCGCAACTCGAGAAGCAAGTCCCCCTCTCATCCCCATTCATATTGACCAGAATTAATGTGTTACCTTCCAGTATTTTATATGGGGACACAGAGTGTAATCAAGTTGATATTCGGGTGCCAATTTCATCTGTAAAAACTTTCCTTTTATTGTTTTAAATACAGCTGCAGAACTAAACTTTTAAAAATTCGGATATGCTGAATGGTTCAGATGTTACCGTGGTGATGTCTTAATAGTCTTATTGTTGTATTTCATTTTCTTGTATCGCCCAAGGTATTCCTCTGTACGCGAGTGTACGTGAAACATGCTGGATGAATGATCTTGAATTCCTCTTTATGCATTTCTGTGTATACCTTTGTCGATATTTTCTGTACCTTGTTGTGAATTTATATAAACATGCGTTTTTGTAAGCTGTTTGCCTATTTTCTACCTCAAACTGATTCGATTTGTGGAGTTTCAAATAATATTGTAAGGTTTTTGTGCTCTATCAGATAACGAGCTGTTATATGTTCAACCTTACTGTAAATTTCACTCGTAAATAATTCCTACCACCTTTTCACAACTGCCATGTGAAGATCGCCTGAATTAGCGTCTAGCGAACGCGTTCTGTCTTTTCTCAAGTAAGGGAATGCTTTGAGTTCTGACTTTTATTCGTTTTTTTGTTTCGCGAGATAGAAGAAATTGCATAATCCAGTTTGTCTCAGCATTTTCATCCAGTAGTATATCGCAATCGTATAATAAGAGCTATTTTATATGAGATAGTCTAGCGTAATTATTGTTAGTATATGCTGCTTGTGTGAGATATGTTTGTTATTGTAACATGTATCTGTACTAGAGATTGTTGTAAGAAGGTGTTTATTTACTTACTGATCCCTTGGACGAGTAGGCGGAAGCTGTACAAGACTGAATCACATATGGAAGCTAGAGATTCTTTAAGAGATCATCTAGCAACTTTTGACATTGATTTGTGTCCCCTTTTTCCACAGTGAAAGTAAATAGCTGCTGCAGTTATTGGAATTGAATGTGAATGTGGTGGCCTCTGTTCAATTTTTGCTTGTGGAGAAATATAAGATATAGCTTTTCTTGTATGTTAACCTGCCGAGTTGATGTATGCGCGTTGTTTGATATTGTGTGTACTGATCTTTATTAGATTCTCTCCTGGTCTTTTTCTCCAGTGTTTATTATTGATGTTTTACAATTTTGTGTATTGTATCTTAAAATATATTGTCCACTATCGGACCATGTCCGGGTGAATGCATATGCTAGCCACATGCATTTATTTTGCATTATAGTTTCCATATTCTTGTTGACCTTTTCTTCACTCTTTCACTCGTCTTTAAATGTGCGTGGGTTCCTTTGAGGTGTGCGCATACAGCATATTACTGGTTCAGCATTAAGCGCACTAATACGATTTTGGTTGTTAAGTTAGATTTGGATACGATTGTGGTCGTCTAGGTTCGATCATGTGTTATTATGAAAACCACAGGCCACACATGAAAAAACAGCACGTTGTTCCACACTGCCAAGCATTCACCACCTACCAGAGTGCTACCTCGTTTCATGCTATATTCAGCTGCTTAGGTGTATGACTCGGAAAGCGGTACATACGTCGCCGGATTCATACCTATATACTCTCACCCCAACTCCTATTTTATCCTTTTTCCATTGGGATATTGTCTATTTTTTCATTAGTTACGTAGCCTTAAACTGAATACCATGTTTTAGACTTAGTAACCATTGCAAATCTCATTCAAGGATAGTCTATTGGCAAATTCTGGTATATTGTTGAGAACCTCTCAGTGACTCTGATGCTATCGATATGGATGTATGATCTCTGTGGTAACTGTTCACTAAGGATAAGTATGGTATGGTAGTAGGTGCCAGGCCCACCGATTTGAGTGTATCAAGAACTGCAACGTTGCTGGGTTTTTCACGCTCAACAGTTTCCCATGAGAATGGTCCACCACCCAAAGGACATCCAGCCAACTTGACACAACTGTGGGAAGTATTGGAGTCAACATGGGCCAGCATCCCTGTGGAAGGCTTTCGACACCTTGTAGAGTCCATGCCCCAAAGAATTGAGACTGTTCTGAGGGAAAAAGTGGGTGCAACTCAATATTAGGAAGGYGTTCCTAATGTTTTCAAGGGAGTTTCTCCTAGCCACCGTGCTTCTACATCTGCATTGCTTGCTCTCTGGGGTTTTAGGCTGGGTTTCTGTAAGCATTCTGTGACATCTGCTGATGTATAAATACATTTGGCTTTATAAATACATTTGATTGATTGATTTGATTCTCCCAATTGATAAAGAAACTTTGCTCATAATGTTCTGTGCAGCCAAAATGAAAAGCAGACACAGTTGTCAGATGTCTTCATTCTTCTGAAGATGGTGTAATGTTCAGTTATCACTATGGCATCCAGCCACAAAACAGAGTGCTTTTTCCAGCATGCTGGTAAGTAGCTTGCTAGCTTTAAAGTTACAACACAGATGAAGGGGTTCGTTACCAGTATTGTTCTGCCACGTTATGCTTGAGCTATCTTATGGTTTGTAAACGAAGCCGCATGATACGCACTTGATGATGGTTTTAAGGCATTACACATTTCAATTAGTTACAACTATATGACGCTACCATTTGTGTATAAAATGTTTGTACGTGACATAAAGCCGGGAAGTAATGTCTGCCTCCTGAATGCAAGTGTTTGACGTGGGGGGAGGGGACCAGGAACTTTATGACCAACTTTGTCAACGTGTCAGCTACAGTCATTTTTCATACTTGGGTCAACGTACTATGAACTAGTTTTCAATAGAGGTGTGGCAGATGTGTGTTACCAACCAGGTATCGGTTTGAGGTGTAGATCACAGGAATGGAGGTGTGGCAGAGGTGTGTTTACAGATACGCTGTATTCTGACCTTTACACGCCAGGAAACCATGAATAAGGTTGAACGAACCTGTCGATTCGAAGTGGAAAAACATACTTTCTTAAAAAATGTTTTTTAAATAAATGCTTTTTATTTCAGATAGAAACAACACTGTTCTCCATGCACTGTAATTTATCAATCAATAAGAGCTATCGATAAGAGCTATTGATAAGAGCTATTGATAAGAGCTATTGATAAGAGCTATCGATAAGAGCTATCGATAAGAGCTATCGATAAGAGCTATTGATAAGAGCTATCGATAAGAGCTATTGATAAGAGCTATTGATAAGAGCTATTGATAAGAGCTATTGATAAGAGCTATCGATAAGAGCTATTGATAAGAGCTATCGATAAGAGCTATCGATAAGAGCTATTGATAAGAGCTATTGATAAGAGCTAGGTAAAGGAGTAATCCGTTTGGAGAGAGGGATTGTAAGTACACATAGCAATTGTTTTAGATCATTTTTCTTTCTGATCGCTGGAGACAAATATGAAATCAGTCATGGAAAGGATTATTTTTTGGGGGGCGTGATCCTTTTTATTTTGTTTAGTCTTTTTTATTTTTTTGAGGGGGGTTACAGATACAAAAGAAAACAACCAAAGAAATGCACACAAGCCGCAACCCATTCCCCCTCTCAGTCCCCATCATATGAAAGAATGTGCCTACCTGATTTAGGGGACACAGTGAACAGTTGTCGGGGGCCAATTTCATCGTAAAACCTTTCCTTGATGTTAAATACAGGCTGCGAACAAACTTAAAACGGATATGCTGATGGTTCAGATTACGGGATGCCAAAGTCATATTTGTTCATTTTCTGTTCGGCCCAGATTCCCGACGCGAGGTAAACATGCGTGAATGGAACTGAATTCCTTTTTTATGCATCTTTTATACCGTTTTGTGTATTCTGACCTTGAATTTAAACATGCGATTAGCATGCTATTCACCCACTATTCGTTTGGGGTGGAGTTCAAATAAATGAAGGTGTGGCCACAGATACGCTATATTCAGACCTTGACTTAATTCCCTAATAATTCCACCACCTTCACAAGCGAGGAAACCATGAATAGCGTCTAGCGAACCTTCTGCTTCCAAGTGGGGAAAGCGTCTACTTTATTTTTTTTCAGATAGAAATTGCACCATTCTCCATGCACTGTAATATACAACTTGATAAGAGCTATTGATAAGAGCTAGGTAAATGAGTAATCCGTTTGGAGAAGGGGATTGTAAATACACTAGTAATTGTTTTAGATTATTTTACTTATGATCCCTTGAGCCGAACGTGAAAACAGCCATATGGAAGCAATCTTAAAATCATATCAGCACGACATGTATTGTGGCCCCTTTTCCACAGTGAAGTAAATAGCTGTGCAGTTATTGAGAATTGAATTGTGTGTCCTCGTAATTTGCGTGGATGAAATATAAGATATAGGTTTCTGTAGGGTTTAACCTGCCGAGTTGATGTATGCGCTTTATAATGTTTTGCTTATATGCCCCTGTCTTTTCTCCATTTTATTTTACAATTTGTATCATGTAAAATATTATCCACTATCGGGAGCCTCCATCAGTAATACCCACATGCATTTATTTTTGCATAATTCCATTCTGTTGACCTTTCTTTCCTCTGTCACGTCTGTGTCGCTGTTCCTGGTGGTCGCTAGCATTACTGGTTCACATTAGGCTAACGTTGTGTAGTAATTTGGGACATGTAGTCTATTTGAATCATTATAGAACCCAGACCACACTGAGCAGTTGTCACGACTCCCACCTAAGGTGATACCTCTCCTTGTTCGGCGGTGCTCGGCGGTCGGCGTCGCCGGCCTACTAGCTATCACCCATCCATTTTTCCTTTTCCGTTGGTTTTGTCTTTGGTTCATAGTCTAGCATGGGTAGGATGGTCATCTGAATCAGGGTTAGTTTGGCAGCTGGGGTGAAATAGGAGCGATTACGATAGAGGAAATCAAGTCTAGATTTAACTTTAGCCTGCAGCTTTGATATGTGCTGAGAGAAGGACAGTGTACCGTCTAGCCATACTCCCAAGTACTTGTATGAGGTANGATAAGAGCTATTGATAAGAGCTATTGATAAGAGCTAGGTAAAGGAGTAATCCGTTTGGAGAGAGGGATTGTAAGTACACATAGCAATTGTTTTAGATCATTTTTCTTTCTGATCGCTGGAGACAAATATGAAATCAGTCATGGAAAGGATTATTTTTTGGGGGGCGTGATCCTTTTTATTTTGTTTAGTCTTTTTTATTTTTTTGAGGGGGGTTACAGATACAAAAGAAAACAACCAAAGAAATGCACACAAGCCGCAACCCATTCCCCCTCTCAGTCCCCATCATATGAAAGAATGTGCCTACCTGATTTAGGGGACACAGTGAACAGTTGTCGGGGGCCAATTTCATCGTAAAACCTTTCCTTGATGTTAAATACAGGCTGCGAACAAACTTAAAACGGATATGCTGATGGTTCAGATTACGGGATGCCAAAGTCATATTTGTTCATTTTCTGTTCGGCCCAGATTCCCGACGCGAGGTAAACATGCGTGAATGGAACTGAATTCCTTTTTTATGCATCTTTTATACCGTTTTGTGTATTCTGACCTTGAATTTAAACATGCGATTAGCATGCTATTCACCCACTATTCGTTTGGGGTGGAGTTCAAATAAATGAAGGTGTGGCCACAGATACGCTATATTCAGACCTTGACTTAATTCCCTAATAATTCCACCACCTTCACAAGCGAGGAAACCATGAATAGCGTCTAGCGAACCTTCTGCTTCCAAGTGGGGAAAGCGTCTACTTTATTTTTTTTCAGATAGAAATTGCACCATTCTCCATGCACTGTAATATACAACTTGATAAGAGCTATTGATAAGAGCTAGGTAAATGAGTAATCCGTTTGGAGAAGGGGATTGTAAATACACTAGTAATTGTTTTAGATTATTTTACTTATGATCCCTTGAGCCGAACGTGAAAACAGCCATATGGAAGCAATCTTAAAATCATATCAGCACGACATGTATTGTGGCCCCTTTTCCACAGTGAAGTAAATAGCTGTGCAGTTATTGAGAATTGAATTGTGTGTCCTCGTAATTTGCGTGGATGAAATATAAGATATAGGTTTCTGTAGGGTTTAACCTGCCGAGTTGATGTATGCGCTTTATAATGTTTTGCTTATATGCCCCTGTCTTTTCTCCATTTTATTTTACAATTTGTATCATGTAAAATATTATCCACTATCGGGAGCCTCCATCAGTAATACCCACATGCATTTATTTTTGCATAATTCCATTCTGTTGACCTTTCTTTCCTCTGTCACGTCTGTGTCGCTGTTCCTGGTGGTCGCTAGCATTACTGGTTCACATTAGGCTAACGTTGTGTAGTAATTTGGGACATGTAGTCTATTTGAATCATTATAGAACCCAGACCACACTGAGCAGTTGTCACGACTCCCACCTAAGGTGATACCTCTCCTTGTTCGGCGGTGCTCGGCGGTCGGCGTCGCCGGCCTACTAGCTATCACCCATCCATTTTTCCTTTTCCGTTGGTTTTGTCTTTGGTTCATAGTCTAGCATGGGTAGGATGGTCATCTGAATCAGGGTTAGTTTGGCAGCTGGGGTGAAATAGGAGCGATTACGATAGAGGAAATCAAGTCTAGATTTAACTTTAGCCTGCAGCTTTGATATGTGCTGAGAGAAGGACAGTGTACCGTCTAGCCATACTCCCAAGTACTTGTATGAGGTAACTATGAATCCCATCTTTGGATAGTTCGGTAGCTGGGTTTCCCAAGSGACTCCATAGGCCAGTATAGCTGACCTAAGTTGTAAATATAGAAAGAAGGAGTTGGCTGGTATTGTGTATATCTTTCAGAAAAACAAATTGAATAAAAACTCCTTGATCAAATTGGTAGGCCACCCAGTGGGTATGTTTTCTGGGGTTGAATTACATTTACTCAGTGCACGCAAGGGAGCCACTTCTGCAAACCTCATTAAGCAGGTGCATAGGCTAAGCCTGAATACCAAACACTGATGTGCTTAAAGGTCCAGTGCAGTGACTTCCCTGTGTTTTATATATATTTCCACACTATGAGGTTGGAGTAATACTGTGAAATTGTGAAAATTATGATAATGCCCTTTTAGTATAAGAGCTATAACCCCCCCCTGAAAATGTCAGCCTGTTTTGTTGCGATGTAATTTTGGCCCGCCTGGTGTCATCTCCAGGCGGTAAATTAGAGCTTGATTCAATCAGATCCGCTTTAGCCAACGGTGTCAGAGGTGGAACTACGTTAGACCTGTCAAATCCACACGCTCCCAGCATTATACCTAACGTGGACATTGGCTGCACGGAATCACATTAACCAGAAATCCCATGCGGCCTTGTTTACAAGTTGAAACAGTGGAATGTGAGATGTCATCTACACCTCCATTAGGATGATAGGAATTCTCATTATTCAGTTTAATGACACTTTCTCCTTCTGAGCGTCTAATGTGAGTGAGACAGGTGTTGGTTTTGTGACAATGATTTGCAAGAGCATCTGCTCACTGATTTGATGGCTCCAACACAGTTCCACCTCTGACACCGCCAAAACATCTGCTCACTGATTTGATGGCTCCAACACAGTTCCACNCATCTGCTCACTGATTTGATGGCTCCAACACAGTTCCACCTCTGACACCGCCAAAACATCTGCTCACTGATTTGATGGCTCCAACACAGTTCCACCTCTGACACCGCCAAAACATCTGCTTTGCCGGTGTCTGTTATCGCCGGTTACCGCTTGATCTGACTGAATTTAGGCCTTAGTTAATAGACCAATAAGAAAGAGAGTTCCAAACCTCTCAGCCAATAACAGCTAGTTTTCTGCCAATAACAAGCTAGTTTCCCCCTCCCAACTCGCAGACAGTCCTAGCAAAATTCTTGCTTGAGAAATTGCTCTTGGCTAAGAGGCTTTTTTAAAATTGAAAACATTCACAGTAAAGTACTTAATTGTTACTAAAAAATGATTTGATATTGAGATGTAAAAAAAATGGCTGCATTGGACCTTTAAATCAAAGCGTGTAAAAAAGACAGACGTTTGAATCAGTCTGAATATAAATGAATCCCTTGAGTAATGACGCTAACCATTCTCTGTATTAGCCTTGTTGCATTGTAGGTTGCGGGTCAGGGAACACATTGCACAGGTTAGACGCTGTTAATGGAGATTGTGTTACAAAGTGTAGTGCTATGGGAGATGTGGCACTTTATGGTGTCTGTGTCTGTGTAATAAGTCACTAAAGCTCAGGGTCTTTTAGGCATTGTAACTTTTACTGCCAATTCATCACCCAGTTACACTTCACCATTGCTGCCTGGACCACAATACCAGACAAAATTGGTAGGATACTGTATCTCACAGAATGTCAATAAAAGTTTGTCATAAACTAATAATGCAAGTGCCCTTAATTAACAGTTTTGCAAAATTCCGGGAAATCCAGGTTAAAGTAGGTGTTAGTTTTGTGTTCTGACTTGTTACACTGGTATATTTTATTTAATCTAACCCAGCTTCCGAGGGCTTTCAATGTGAGCTGGGAAGATASCGTAGGGAGTACTGTGAGTTACAATAAAGAACGAGCAAATGTTGTCTAACGATTCTCAACACGGTTCATAATGAGTCCACTTGACTTTTTAATCAGATGTAACCCCACTCTACGAACTCACATATTATGCAACTGTTGAGGAATAAGATCAATTACTTATCTCTTACGTTTACTTATGTAAACAGATACACTATCATGAACCCACTACTGCCAATACATTATAGATCATCTCAGAATCAATGCTACCCTGGTTGAGTACTGTTGGGTGGGGGGTGGATAGAAACACCTGATGTCATAACAGGATGGGTATAACCACCTGATGTCATAACAGGATGGTATAAACACCTGATGTCACTAACCACCTGATGTCATAAACAGATGGGTAATAAACACCTGATGTCATAACAGGATGGTATAAACACCTGATGTCATAACAGGATGGGTATAAACACCTGGGGGATGTCTAACAGGATGGGTATAAAACACCTGATGTCATAACAGGGATGGTATAACCACCTGATGACATAACAGCATTGGCGTATTAACACCTGATGTTCATAACAGATGGCGTATAAACACCTGATGCTCTAACAGGATGGGTAAAACAGTCCTGATTGTCATATAATACAGCCATCCATGTGTTGTATAATGAACATCCTATGGGAGTGTGTCTTATATACTACACCAGTGCCGTATAATACATAGGGTGTATTATATACCCATCCCTAGACTCTTTATGCATTTCATGGAAGTCTGTATGATACCGCATTTCACTAGACATCCTTGATGTCATCAACAAGGGGTGTATGTATACGTCATACAACATCCGCGATGTCATTAATACAGAGCATCAAGTGTGTGTTAATAAACACCTCTCTATATGTCCCTTTATGACATCAGGTGTTATACCCATCCTGTTAGACATAACCAGGTGTATTGGGTATAAACACCTGATGTCAGAATACACCCATATCCGTGTTATATATACACCTATTAGTAAGCTTCAACAGTATGGGTATAGACACCTGATAGTTCCCCAATTTAACAGATGTGTGTTTAAAACACCCTTGTATGTCATAACAGTATGAATCAGGAGTTGTGTATAAACACCTGACTCATCCTAACCTAGGGTTATGATTGACTTCAGGGGTATTTAATATACCCATCTCTCTAGTTGTCTAATTACAATCAACAGGAGTGTGAGTATAAACAACCTGATGTCATAAACAGATTGATGAGCTCCATCACTAGACCACTCTGATAGTGATATCTACAACGGGGATTTAGTTGTATAACACACACCCTGATGTCCACTTATATATCAGGATTATGGGGATCACACCTGTTACTATGCATAGACAGGGTTATTTGGATATTAAAAACACCAACCGATTTCCTGCTATACAGGAGCATCAAAGGGTATAGTTATATTCACTGAATTGATCCCCAATCCTCTTAGAACAGGTATGGGTATAACACCTGATGTAATTCATAACAGATTTGTGGCCGTAAAACACCTGAGTCATGAGAACCAGGAGTGGGTATCATAAAGACACTGGATGTCCTAACCACTGCTGGTCATTAACAGGATACCCAGTCCATTGAAGGGTTCAATCAAACACACATAAGATGTGCATAACAGATTGTAGCTCCTAAACACCTCGATGTCGCATAGAACAGGACTGGGTATTATAGACACACCTTGATGCTACATAATCAGATAATCGAGGGTCCATAAGATTCACCTGATACATAAACCAGATCCAATGGTATAAACACCTGATGTTATAACAGGAATACCCCATCCTGTTAGACATATCAGGTTGGGTATTGACAGTCAGGTTTTTAAATAACCACCATCTCGTGATTGTTACTTAAACACGGATCAGTGGTATTGATACATCAGGGGTGTTTATTAACCACCCTATTTGAACCAATCCCGTATAGTAAACTACTCACGAGATGGGTATAAGTGTTACATATACCCCATCCTGTCTTATGAACATCAGGTGTTGATTGTTATACCCCATACTCTAAGCTAGGTAGTGATGATACATATCACATTTTTGTTTTGTTTATTTTTAAGATCCCATACTAACCACTGCGCTTTGATGTATGCAATAACAAGGATCTGAGTGCAGGTAGTTATAACCACCTGAATACCCATGTCATCTCAGTAACAGGTTAATCTCGATCAGGTGTGTTGATACTCATAAAACACCCATTACCTGAGCATAATTATGCAAGGACTGGTATATGACAAGCACTGTCTGAACCCCAATATCTGTAACAGTAGTGGATACATGCAGGTTATTAATAACACCATATCACCTATCTCCTGATTACCACCTTGATTAACTGATTCAGTAGTTTGACAGTGTATGTAATGCGGTATAAATCACGTGATGATCATAACAGGGATGGGTATGACACCTGATGATTCCATAACGGGATGGTATAACACCTGATGTCAATAACGCACCTGATGTTTATAATCTAGGTTATGATTGACCCATTCCTGTTATTAACATTCACGGTGGGGGTTTATGACATTCAAGTAGATTCACGCTGATACCTGCATCCTTGTCATATGGATAATACAGTGGGTTCAGTAAGGCCCATTCCGTTATACATCATGGGGGTTATAAACACTGATTATACCCCATTCCTTTGTTCATAATAACCGACATCCAGGTGTTAATACCCATCCGTTTATGTCATCAGGTGTTATACCCATCCTGTCTATGACTATCAATGTTGTATAGCCCATTATCCTGACCAGCGATGTATAACATCATTAGGTGATTTATACCCATCCTGTTTATGACACAGTGTTATATACCCAATTAACCTGTTATCGACATCTCAACCTGATGTCCATAATTTATCAATCACCCATCTTTATACATTATCAGGTTTGTGGTATACCTATCACTGTATATGGACATTCAAGATATTTTATATACCCCACCCCTTGTGTAAATCAAACTTCAAACCACCTGATTGGTGTAATACCCATATAACAGGATGCCTGTTTTATAAATCAGTCCATCGAGTATGTCATTAACCACCTATGTTATAACAGGATGGTATTGAACACCTTGGATGTCATTAGTATCAGGATGGGATAAAACCTGATGCATACCACCTAGATTGTTTTATTATAACCCAATTCAGGCCTATGGTATTAACAACCTGAATGTATAAACAGTATGACATCTAGTGGGTATAAACACCTGATGTCATAAAACAGTATACCACATCTGTGTTTATGACATTCACGGTTAAATGGACCACCTGATGTTCATAACAGTTGTATACCCATAGTCCTGAGGTTTATAAATACACACCACACATGGAGTTGTCATTTAAACTAACCCATACTTGTGGTATATTTATGACATCAGGTATGTGATCAACCTATGATACCCGATTCCCTATAACTAATGGAGCAATACATGTCGTTGTTTATATATAACCCATCCTGATTATTGACCTACAAGCGTTTTCTGATAGTAACCAATCTGTTAATAACACTGGCGAGAATGGTATGACACAGGTGTTAACCCATATGCCTGTATGTCATCAAGTTTATACCATCCTGGTGTATAAATACAGCAACTATTCAGGTGTATGATTCATAACATAGACCCATCCATTGTTATGGAGCTCATAGTAATATCACCTGATGTGTCATTGATACAGGATGTATACCCATCCTGGTATGCAATCAGATGAAACACGCTGTAATTTTTTGTCATACAGTTTACATGAGTGTTTATACCCATCTGTTATGACATCAGTGTTATACCATCCTGTATAAACATCAAAGTTGGTTTATAGCCATCAGGTTTTGACACAGGTGTTGGTATAAAACTAACCCCCTCTGATGTTGTTCATCATCAAACCAGAGGTGTGTAACCCATCTGTTATGACATCAAAGGTTGTATAAATACCACCAAGCCTGTTGTGAAACATCAGGTGTTAGTAAGCCCGATCCATTTTTTATTCAGATATTAACACAGGCCTGATGTTGTCAAACCCACCATACAGGGATGGTATACTGGATACCTGATCCTCGAGTGTTGTCTATAACAGGTTATGGCGTATAAACCACCTGATGGCATAAACCAGGGATGGTAAACACCTGATGTATACCCATTCCTGTTATGAACCTCAGCGTGTTTTATACCCATCCTGTGATAACATCATGAGGGGCTATAACTCACTTGTTTATTTACCCATCCCCTTCTGACTTTGAACTAGTCTAGCTATATACAAGCTGTTATACACCCTGGTTAATAAATCCTGTCCTATCAGTCATGCCAGGTCCTCAGCTTCTGAATATCCCGATCCCCTCTATGAATCATCAGACGTGTTATGTATGACATCAGGTTGTTATACCCATCCTGTATAACATACAGGTGTTTATAGCCATCCTTTTATGACATCCAGGTACTCGTTGTTATGACATCAGGTGTTTATACCCATCCTGTTATGCATCCAGGTGTTATACCCACCCCTATGACATCAGGTGTTATGACATCAGGTGTTTATACCCATCCTGTTATAACATCAGGTGTTTATACCATCCCGTGTATGACATCAGGTGTTTATACCCATCCTTTATGACATCAGGGTTTTATACCCATCCTGTTATGACATCATGTGTTATATACCCATCCTGTTTATAATCAGGTTGGTATGACTCAGGTGTATAATTACACCTAACCACTATCACATGGTCTTAGTCATGTTATAACATCATGGTAGATGGTTAATACAAATCACAACTCGTTTTATATCTCGACTAGTGCTCTGTAGTTAATACGAAGACATCAGTGTTTATACCCATCCCGTTTATGACATCAGTTGTGTGGTATAATTACCCATAACCCCTGTTACCATGTGAATGTATCCATAACAGAGGATGGTTATGACTCAGGTATGGTATGTTAATAAACCACTCATTCGATGTCATACCTGATTATAGGACGATCAGGGTTTGTTTATACCCATCCTGTTATGACATACAGGTGGGTATTAAACAGCCTGATTCAGGTTAGACAAAATCCAGAGAGTTGTTTCATACCATCTGTTATACATCAGTGTTTACCCCATTCGAGGTGTTTAATTGACAAAATACAGTGTTCCATGAACGTAGGTATGGACATCCAGAGGTGTTGTATACCCACCTGTTATGTCATCAGGTGTTTATAACCCATTCCTGTTATGACACAGTGTAATACCCATCCTGTTATAACATCAGGTGTTTATACCCATCCTGTTATGACATCAGGTGCTTATGGTGTAAATCCACATACCTGTTATGTCATTCAACACTGGATGTTTGCTCTTATTAAATACCCCCACGAGTTCCTTATATTGACTAGTCCAGGGGTATTAAGTTAAATACCCACCTTCTGATACTCTGAGACATCCAGGGTGTTTTCACCCATTACCTGATCTAGTATGACATCAGTGTTTATACCATCCGTTATGCGTTTATGATCATTCATGTTATATACCCATACCTTTTATGACATCACAGTGACATTATTGATCAAGTTGGTGATTGTCTATCACAACTCACTGTGTAATGTAGAGCGATTGCAGTAGATGTATATTATAACCCAACCTTCCCGGTATTGTCATTAAATCACGATCAGTGTATGATGACCCATCACCTTAAGATCAAACTCATATGCTCTATTACAACAGATGTAATTTGGACACAGGTTTATTGAGCCACAGGTATGAAAGACAACCCTAATATCCATCATCCCAGGTATGAGGTGGACTTATCAGGTGTTTATAATATACAACCCACTCCTGTCTTTGACATCAGATTTGGTGTTCTACATCGATACCCACCAGGCTGTGATGAATCAATGGTGATTAAACATCCTTTATAGACCCTATTCCATCAATGTCAGATAGCATAATGGAGTAGTGGTTTATGACCCATTTTCTGTGAATGACTTCAAAGCACCAGCGTTCTGATTTGATAACCAGCATATATCCACCTGATGTCATAACCACAAAAACTGGAAATGTCATAAGCAAGGAATGGCGATAACACCTATGTCATATACAGGATGGGTATAAACACTTGTCATAACAGGGATGAGGTCATATAAAAACACCTGATGTTCATAACCACCTAGGATGTCATAAACAGGATGGGTATAACACACCTGATGTCATAACAGGATGGGTATAAAACACCTGAATGTCATAACAGGATGGGTATAAACACCTGATGTCATAACAGGATGGGTATAAACACCTGATGTCATAACAGGATGGGTATAAACACCTGATGACATAACAGGATGGGTATAAACACCTGATTCATAAACAGGATGGGTATAAACACCTGATGTATAACAGGAATGGGTATTAACACCTGATGTCATAACAGGATGGGTATAAACACCTGATGACAAACAGGATGGGGAATAAAATACACCTGATGTCATAACACCTGATGCATAACAGGATGGGTATAAACACCTGATGTCATAACAGGATGGGTAATAACACCTGATGTCATAACACCTGATGTCATAACAGGATGGGTATAAACACCTGATGTCATAACAGGATGGGTATAAACACCTGATTCATAACATCTGATGTCATAACAGGATGGTATAAACACCTGATGGTCATAACGGAATGGGTATAAACACCTGATTGTCATAACAGGATGGGTATAAACACTCTGATTCATAACAGGATGGTATTAAACACTGATGTTATAACACCTGATGTTATAAACAGGATGGTATAACACCTGATGACATAACAGGATGGGTATAAACCACCTGATGTCATAACAGGATGGGTATAAACACCTGATGTCATAACAGGATGGTATAAACACCTGATGTATAACAGGATGGTATAAACACCTGATGTCATAAACACCTGATGTCATAAGGATGGTATTAACACCTGATGCATAACAGGATGGGTATAAATACACCTGATGTCATAAGGATGGTATAAACACTATGATTATAACAGGATGGGTATAAACACCTGATGTCATAACACTGATTCATAAGGATGGGTATTAACACCTGATGACATAACAGGATGGGTATTAACACCTGATGTCATAACAGATGGGTATAAACACCTGGATGTCTATAACAGGATGGGTATAAACACCTGATGTCATAACAGGATGGGTATAAACACCTGATGCATAACAGGATGGGTATAAACACCTGATGTCATAACAGGATGGGTATAAACACCTGATGTTATAACAGGATGGGTATAAACACCTGATGTCATAACAAAGGATGGGTATAACACCTGATGCATAACAGGATGGTATAAACACCTGATGTCATAACAGATGGGTATAAACACCTGATGTTATAACAGGATGGGTATAAACACCTGATGTCATAAACAGGATGGGTATAAACACCTGATCGTACACCTGATGTCATAACAGGATGGGTATAAACACCTGATGTCATAACAGGATGGGTATAAACACCTGATGTCATAACAGGATGGGTATAAAACACCTGATACATAACAGGATGGGTATAAACACCTGATGTCATAACCACCTGATGTCATAACAGGATGGGTATTAAACACCTGATGTCATAACAGATGGGTATAAACACCTGTATGTCATAACAGGATGGGTATAAACACCTGATGACATAACAGGATGGGTATAAACACCTGATGTCATAACAGGATGGGTATAAACACCTGATGTCATAACAGGATGCGTATAAACACCTGATGTCATAACAGGATGGGTATAAACACCTGATGCATAACAGGATGGGTATAACACCCTGATGTTATAACAGGATGGGTATAAACACCTGATGTCATAACAGGATGGGTATAACACCTGATGTCATAACAGGATGGGTATAACCACTGATGTCATAACAGGAATGGGTATAAACACCTGATGTTCATAACAGGATGGGTATAACACCTACCTGATGTATAACAGGTATGGGTATATAACACCTGATGTCATAACAGGATGGGTATTAACACCTGATGACATAACAGGATGGTATAAACACTGATGTCATAACAGGATGGGTATAAACACCTGATGTCATAACAGATGGGTATAACACCTGATGTCATAACAGGAATGGGTATAAACACCTGATGTCATAACCACCTGATGTGTATAACAGGATGGGTATAAACACCTGATGCTCATAAGCACACTGATGTCATAACAGGATGGTATAAAACACCTGATGTCATAACAGGATGGGTATTAAACACCTGATGTCATAAAGGATGGGTATAAACACCTGATGCATAACAGGATGGTAAAACACCTTTGATGTCATAACAGATGGGTATAAACACCTGATGTCATAACAGGATGGGTATAAACACCCTGATGTCATAAACAGAGGGGTATAAACACCTGATGTCATAACAGGATGGATAAACCCTGATGTCATAACCACCTGATGTATAACAGGAATGGGTATAAAACACCTGATTCATAACACCTGATGTATACAGGAGGGTATAAACACCTGATGTCATAACAGGATGGGTATAAACACCTGATGTCATAACAGGATGGGTATAAACACCTTGATGGCATAACAGGATGGGTATAAAACACCTGATGTCATAACAGCTGATGCGGATGTATAAACACCTGATGTCATAACAGGATGGGTATAAAACACCTGATGTCATAACAGGATGGTATAAACACCTGATGTCATAACAGGATGGGTATAAACACCTGATGTCATAACAGGATGGGATATAAACACCTTATGTCATAACAGGATGGTATAAACACCTGATGTCATAAACAGGATGGGTATAAACACCTGATGTCATAACAGATGGGTATAACACCTGATCATAAACAGGATGGGTATAACACCTGATGTCATAACAGGATGGGTATAAACACCTGATGTCATAACGGGATTGGGTATAAACACCTGATGTCATAACAGGATGGTATAAACACCGTGATGTCATAAACAGGATGGGTATAAACACCTGATGTCATAACCACCTGATGTTATAACAGGATGGGTATAAACACCTGATGTCATAACAGAATGGGTATTAACACCTGATATCATAACAGGATGGGTATAAAAAGCTGATGTTCTTCCTGTTGCCCGCATTATTTTCTAACTTCTTTTAAATTCTCTTAATCTTTAGAGAAATGACAAACACAGCAAAGGAACACAAACGCACTGGTCCAGAGGTTAACTATTCATTTCAAGCTGTCCTGGCCTATGCTGTTGAGAGAGTGCCTAAGCTACCTGCGACTTGGCATCCGTGTTGGCCCACCGCCGCTACAACCCGCCCCACTAACCGAAGCGGCGTTAAGTAATGAATGAAATGAAAACCAAATGTCATGTGAAGACACAGACCGCTGCCCGTTGCCTTCGATGGCCAGTCATTTTTCTTGTTAATGTACCATGTCGAATTTGTAAGGCGACGGCGTGAAAATGAAAGGTTGCATGTCTCACTTGGTTGGCAATATGTATTTTGATAACCGCAGTAAATCAATGCGGTGCAGGAGGAACATGTGTTAATGGAAGAGCCACTAAATTGGAATGGAATTTGTTTTTTAAGAAAGGGAAAACCGGTGCTGTGCAACTGGGAAAACCGATGCACTTGTTTATTCACTGAGAAAGAGAAACAGAGGTGAAAAATAGAAAGAAATAGGTAAGAGAGAGATAGAGAGATAGAGTATTACTTCTGGTTGATCCCTTTATTCCTATTATGTGGGATGCAGTATTCATTTGTGCACTAGGTGCTAAATAAACACATCATCAAATTAGGTTTTCAAATGCTGATGAAGTGCTTTGTAGTATTATTTCGGGGGACAATCTACTGTACAGTAGACTTTGATAGCGTTACAGAACAGAAGGATAATATCCTTTGAGGCGGCAGTTTCAAATCAGCTTCTCTGTGCTGTGGGGCATATTTACCTTAATGGAAA
This sequence comes from Salvelinus sp. IW2-2015, assembly GCF_002910315.2. Classification (NCBI taxonomy): domain Eukaryota; kingdom Metazoa; phylum Chordata; class Actinopteri; order Salmoniformes; family Salmonidae; genus Salvelinus; species Salvelinus sp. IW2-2015. Next base: position 883,697 of record NC_036855.1, read on the forward strand.
ACAGTTTGAGCTATTTAAAAAAAAAACGGTGAAAATGCAGCAATCACCTTTCTCAGTGCCTGTGTGCGGGAATACTTCCCCATACATCAGACGCATTATATCTGAGAGGGAGGAATAGCCCCACATTAGAAGATACTTCAAAGACTAGTAGTGATGTTCATGAACTAGTCTATCAATGTGGAATAAGGAATGTCTTCAACGTTAGACTGAATGTCTCAAACTATTGGCAACTAACCGTGTTATTATTCAGACAAGCTTTTTCACGTTTACAAGGATTCATTCAACGGCAGCCATTTTCAAAAGGACCTCAGCAGAAGACATCAACAGCAATACAACAGCAATTGTCTGAGGATAATATTCTGAGGATAAACATACCTTACTCTTGATATCCCACTTATCTTTTAATTACCCTATTCCTTCCTGTGTCCTTCCTGTGTCCTTCCTGTGTCCTTCCTGTGTCCTTCCTGTGTCCTTCCTGTGTCCTTCCTGTGACATGCAGTGTGCTGTTGTGTCAAATAACCAGAAAATGAAGAGCCACCAATAACGAGCCATACAGGTTGAAGGGGAACATTTCAAGGCATTTATATACATAGATCTCTTTATTGTCCACGTCCACAAAACCCTTGCATTTTAAAACATTACTGTGAAGAAGAAGGGGGAAAAAAATGACGGAAAAAGGAAAAGGACGGAGATCAGAAATGAACTAACATCTATGGTTCACTCAACACAATGTGCGGCATCCATATTAGGAAGTCTGTTTGCTTCACTTTAAGTTCTGTTCAGAGAAAACAATGACGGGACTTGAGTAGAAACTCCAGAGGCTCRGCAGGACATATTGCTTTTCAGTCCCATTCTTCACTGCTCAGGGAAACACTTGATCTACTTACCAAGTACTTTTACTTTACTACAATGGAAACAAAATGGGAGGTTTTGATTGCATTGCATAACCACAAAACAAAATGTGTTCGTATTACTGTTTCTGATGCTTTATGAAACGAGCCCAGACTTTACATCTGTTGTTGTGTTTTGAGGTGTAATATAAGATGATTCCATTGATTATCATCTTCAGTTTCCATGTCCTATTGCTTTGGTGGACGCCTTGAGGGTCTGTGAGGAGATCTGTTCCTGAACTTACAGTTACACTTTGAAATCCATTCAAGTCTCGGATCATTGTGGTCAATGAGTTAACTGCACGTCGTGGTCAGTCGCACATAATTGTCTCTACGCAGTTCTCGTCGCTGGAATCTGATTCCCATTCGTGTGTCTATGTTCTACTCTCTATGTTGAACAGGGGTGGACAATTCCAGTCCTCGAGGGCCTGGTTGGTGTCACAGTTTTGCCCCAGTCCCAGCTAACACACCTGACTCCAATAATCACCTAATCATGACGTTCAGTTTAGAATGTCATTTGATTAATCAGCTGTGTTTGGTAGAGATGGAGAAAAAGTGTGACACCAATCTGGCCCCTGAGGACTGGAGTTGCCCCCCCCCCCCCTGTAAGTATGAGCTCTGGATTTGGTGTGAAAGATTTGCCACCACGTTTATCTGAATGGAGAGGCAAACCAATTCCTACCCTGTACAAATACAAGCACTTCCATTCAACATCTTGAACCGAACCGTAAAGAACCATGAAAATAAAAAATAAACACTTTCACACGGCAATGGCAGATATACTGTGTATAACATACCTCCCTTTGCACTGTAACATGTACCAAAATCCTCATGTTGGCTAGTGACCTGCTCTTATCAACTAGCACTCTGAAGCATTTTATTTACATCAACTTCTCTGTAATACATTTATATATAAATATTGCAATCTTACAATCTACAATGCACTTCCACTGTTCGCTCAGTCAGCTCAGTGAGAGAGGAACATCAGCTTCAGTGAGAGAGGAACATCAGCTCTCAGTCAGCTCAGTGAGAGAGGACATCAGCTCAGTGAGAGAGGAGCATCAGCTCTCAGTCAGCTCAGTGAGAGAGGAACACCAGCTCAGTGAGAGAGGAACATCAGCTCTCAGTCAGCTCAGGTGGACACTCACACAGAGGGAA
>NC_036855.1:891012-898013 GCF_002910315.2 Salvelinus sp. IW2-2015
CAGGCTGGCAATTGATAACATTGGAACATTAACTGACCCCACCTCCATGTTTCTTCCTCTTTTGACAGATTCTAATGTTTGATTTTGAAAGATGTGAAAATATCTGTCGTTCCTCCCCGTTGTTTAATTTATTTGATGGTCAGCAAGGGTGAGGAGAGCGAGAGAGAACATCAGCTCTCAGTCAGCTCAGTGAAGAGAACATCAGCTCAGTGAGAGAGGAACATCAGCTCCAGTGAGAGAGGAACATCAGCTCAGTGTGAGAGGAAAAACCACTCTCATCAGCTCAGTAGAGAAGAACACACTTTCACAGCTCAGTAGAAGGAATGGAACATCAGCTTCAGTAGAGAGAGGAATCAGCTCTCAGTCAGCTCAGTGAGAGAGAAACATCAGCTCTCAGTCAGCTCAGTGAGAGAGGAACATCACTTCTCAGTCAGCTCAGTAGAGAGGCATCAGCTCAGTGAGAGAGGAACATCAGCTCAGTGAGAGAGGAGCATCAGCTCTCAGTCCAGCTCAGTGAGAAGGACATCAGCTCTCAGTCAGCTCAGTGAGAGAGGAACATCACTCTCATCAGCTCAGTAGAGGAACATAGCAGTGAGAACATCAGCTCAGCTGAGAGAGGAACATCAGCTCAGTGAGAGAGGCATCAGCTCGTGAGAAGAACATCAAGCTCTCATCACTCAGTGAGAGAGAGCAACTCATGAAGAGAACAAGCTCTCAGTCAGCTCAGTGAGAGAGAACATCAGCTAACTCAGTTCAGCTGCTCAGTGAGAGAGGAAACATCAGGCTCAGTGAAGAGAACCATCAGCTCTCAGTCAGCTCAGTGAGAGAGAGCATCAGCTCTCAGTCCTCAGTGAAGAGAACATCAGCTCATGAGAGAGGAACATCAGCTCAGTGAGAGAGGCACAACAGTCAGCTCAGTGAGAGAGGACATCAGCTCAGTGAGAGAGGAACATCAGCTCTCATCAGCTCAGTGAGAGAGAACATCAATCTCTCTCTAAAAATGTATGGGGGGGGGGGGAAACACAACAACATACTCTGACAGACGTGCCACTCCACTGTCGCAGGTTCTGTTAGGGTTCTGTAGTGTACTGAACACAACAGAGGCTCTGGTCTTTGTAGTCCTACAGGACATGGTTTACATTAGATCCCATCCTCAGTAGTACATACACATCCAGGGTTTGGAAAGCCCTGACTTGCTCTGTGGAGGTCCCAGGCCTGTTGTGCAGTCTTTGCGTTCCTGTCCAGATACAAGGTGAAGAGGCCAGGCTCAGGCTAGTTTAGACTAACAGGAGAACAGCCTCCATTGGCTACGTTCAGTCTCCGTCCATTGTGTAAGTGAATACCCTTTGTCTTGGAGTCTTGGAATAACATTTCATTCCAAGATTCTCCTATTAGAACTCAGAATTCCAGAACAATACGTTGTTTGGGCAACAACAGAGTTGTCCTCACACACTGTCCAAATAACACCGTCTACACTCGGCTTCTTATACACGTTGTTGTTGTTGTGACATAGTTAAAAAAAAGATTGTTTCACACAGGTTGCGCTCTGATGATGACAACTTCAGGGTTCAAAGGTTAGGGCCAGATAGTACTGTGTTGTTGTGCATTTACTCTGAGTAGGAGGACATATTCCAAAGAGAAAAGAAGGAGGACGGACTTCCAGAAATTCACAGTTCAAGAAATGACCTTTACAGTATCTCCTGGCAACTGAGAATTGAGAGTATTGACAGCACAGGCTGTTGTGTAAGACTAGTATGCCAACATATGTCATGTTAATTTTCTGAAATATGACAATTATATTCTAAATTGCCATTATGCACGGTTTAATTGCCATGTCTGTGAGGCAAAACAATTTCACAATACATAATATAATTTGTATCTGTATTACTTCAGACCTAAACAAATGTTGTTATAAATATATAAAGACGATTACAATGAAATAAATCAATTTCTGACTCTGGAATCACTTATGTTGTAGGCTATTCTATGTGACTCTGTAGTTCATGTGTGTTCATTTGCACTGCTGTCTAACCACATATTTGTTCAATATGTCCTCAGAGCTAATGTTCTCTGTAAATTTACACTGCCCATATATCTTCACTCTCTAGCTTTACTGTCTAGAACCATTTGCAACCCTCTCCCCCTTCTTTGTTCTATTCTTTCTCTACCCACCCTCTGACCTCTCTTCCTGTGCACCTTCTGTCCTATCCCCTGTCCTTCTCTCTACCCACCCTCTGTCCTCTTTTTTCTTCTGGTCACCTTTGTCCTATCCCCTGTGCTTCTCTCTACCCACCCTCTGTTCCTCTTTCTGGTCACCTTCTGTCCTATCCCTGTCTTCTCTTCTACCCACTCATTCCTCTCTCTCTGGTACATTCTGTCCTACTCCCTGTTTTCCTCTACCCACCTCTGTCCTCTCTTCCTGGTCACTATCCCTGTCCTTTCTCTACCCACCCTCTGCTCTTCCTGGTACTTCTGTCTATCCTTCTTTCTCTACCCACCCTCTGTCCTTATTCCTGGCCACCTTCTGTCCTATCCCCTGTTCTTCTCTCTACTTACCACTCTGTCCTCTCTTCCTGGTCACCTTCTGTCCTGTCCTTCTCTCTACCACCCTCTGTCCTCTTTCCTGGTCACCTTCTGTCCTATCCCCTGTCTTCTCTCTACCCACCTCTCCCTTTCTGGTCAATTCTTCTAAACTGTACTTACTTCTACACCCTCTCTTCTCTCTATCCACCTCTTCTTTTCTATCCACTCTCTTCTCTCTACCCACCCTCTCTCTTCTCATCTCTCCACCTCTCTCTTCTCTATCACCCTCTCTTTTCTCCATTCTCTCTCTTCTCCATCATCTCTTCAAACACCTTCAATGTCTATCATTCAATCCTCCAGACCAAAGCGCATTTAGGTGAGTTTTAATCATGTTCCTCTCTGTCTGATGCATTCTAGTCTGTCCATCTCTCTCACTTTCTCTCTCTTGAGTTCTCTCTCTCTCTCTCTCTTCTCTCTCTTCTATCTCTCTCTCCTTCTTCTCTCTCTCTCTCTCTCTCTCTCTCTCTCTCTCTCTTCTCTCTCTCTCTCTCTCTTCTCTCTTCTCTCTCTCTCTCTCTCTCTTCTTCTCTCTCCTCTCTCTCTCTCTGTCTGTCGCTGTCGTTGTCTGCCTGTTGTCTGTCTGTCTGTCTGTCTCTTCTATCTCCTTCTTCTCTCTCTCTCCTCTCCTCCTCCTCTCTCTCTCCTCTTATCTCTCTCTCTCTTCTCCGCTCTCCACCCTCTCTCTTCTCTCTCTCTCGCTCGGTCTTCTTCTCTCTCTCTCACAGATTGTTTCTCTGTAGCCCCTCCATGTAGGCTTCTGATTCTTCCTGCTGATGGAACTCGGGTCCTGTCTGGCCACGCCACTTTGATATTGTCCTCTGTTGCCATCGAATGGAGTTAGTGGTAGGCCCCATCGTTCAGGACAGCACTGTGGCGAGGAGGTGACTTAACTCGCTTGCGCTTGCAGCGCTGGGGAGGTTGTTGAGAGCCCGTGCTCGGTCTTGGCCCACGCGGGTCTTGCCGGGCCTGCGGGCTCCGAGAGGGAGCGGGTGGAGGGTCTCGCGCCGTGGGTGGGGTACTCTGAACCTCACATTACCCTGTTGAGCGGATTTACTATGCTCTCCTTCGGTAGCCTCACCTCCGTCAATGATGGTGGTGCATCGTCCTGGTGCGAGGCGACTGGCGCTGGTCTGTGGTGGTTCCACAAGGTCGGCCCTCGTTGCCAGCAACACAGTGTTGGGGTGGTTCATGTTGCTTGCTCAGCGCGGGAGGATTGTGACGGTCCGGAGGCAAAGCTCAAACAGTTGATTGTAGGAACACAGGATGTGCCAGGCAGAAGCCAGAGGGCGTACATGGCCGATCTCAGGTGGATAAGCGGGGGTCTGAGACAGGTCGCTCTCGCGCAACCCCGGTACTCCCTGGGCAGGGAAAGCTGCGTTAGTCCAAGGGGGTTTCTTGGCCCCTGTTCCACCGGTTGTTGCACCACTGCAGTGCTTGTTGCTCCAAGCGCTGGTGGGTGACAGCGGTCTTAGTGGTGTGTGGCTAGTCTTCTCATGGCCTCCTCACGTTTCTGAAGCAGCGTTTGGTTGTGCTTTCGCAGTCGATCAGCATTGTCACCTCGCAGGCCTTCTGTCTCTGGTCTATGGTGGCTGTTCATTCCATTCCAGCCGCCTCTCGCTCGTTCCTGCCACTCAGGCTTCCACGTCGTTTGCGCCAAACTTGACCTGAGCGAACGCCCATACCCAGGACACTCTTCCTTCTTTTAGACTTCTGGACGGTCTGGAGATGACATTCCACCGGGACGGTCCCTGGCCTCACTCTCGGCCACACCACGGGCCAGCGAGGACTGGCGTCCTGATAGGTGGAAACCACGTCTCCAATGAGGTGGCGCTAGCAGCGTGAAGTTCTTGGGGCGTAGATGTAGAGGGAGCTGAAGCAGTCGTTACTGTACTTGGATCAGGCACTGATAAGCTTTCCTGCGTGGTTAGAGCAGCCAAAAGGAAAAAAGGAAATAAAAACAAAAGAGAGAGAGAGAGGAGAGAGAGAGAGAGAGAGAGAAGGAGGAGAGAAGAGAAAGAGAGAGGAGAGGAGGGGAGAGAGAGGAAGGAGGAGGAGAGGAGAGAGAGAAAGAGAGAGAGAGAGAGAGAGAGAGAGAGGGAGAGCGAGAGAACATCGAGAGGACAGACCGAGAGAGAAGAGGACAAAGAGAGAAAGAAAGAGAGTGAGGGCGGAGTATGTATGACCCAGCTCGTTTTTTTGCTGACTGCAATCGCACTTTGCTGGAGTAACAGAGCATATCAATATCAATGGAAAATGAATGGACTCAGCCTCTTTTGTGCCGAACATATAACCATGGGAAAATATTCTGGGAAGTAACACTGAATTTTGGGATTTGTTTTTTTTGGTCAATTCTATACAATTGTGTGATATATAAAAGCCGAACCAAAAAGTGTTTTGTTTTTCCATCACATCTCAATACTCTCATTAAGTATTATTTCCAACCTATAAAAGTGGAAAAGCTAACAGTTCCTTTTTTAATCCAGAAGAAGTTTATTTTAGAGTATTCAACTAAAAAAACATCCTGAAAAGTAATTAATGTCTATGTTGAAACAACTTATCCCCTTGATCAACGGAGAGATAAGATAGAAACTAGCATAATAAGGAAATGGCAGGTTCTGAGAAGCAAATGTTCTGCTTTCATTAATATATGAAGGCGGCGGGCTTTTTTTCCAATTATGTTTCTGGGCCAAATGAATAAACTGAGTACGAATATGAATTACAGGGGCCTACATGCATATAGAACAACAAACAAAAAGAACTACTGTGAATATCAGTAACAGTATGTTTTTACGCAGAGACATATACAGACTGAGCCATAGAGATTGAGAAGGATGGTTTTTTCTCCTGTGGATATCTTTTTTCACTTGATGATAGATGTGCCTGAGGTCTAAGGAAATGATTATTGGAATTCTTTCAGAATAACGATGTTTCATATTCATTATATATTCATTCTTTTAAAAAACACCAAACCTGAGGGGCATATTGTGTATGTGTGTGCACAAGTGGGTATCGGCGACCTGTATTTCACAACAGTAGTATTGTATTATGGTTAGTAATTTGTGTGTTACATGTATATAAGTCACAAATCCTGCTCTGAGAAAAACCAATTATCTTTGATCAATTGAAGGGCTTGGCTTCTCTTAGTAATATATACATAATGTGTTTCTTTTTTGTACGTCGACATTCTTTCGTGTGTGTGGTTGTGGGGGGAGGTTTCTGTTTGTGTGTTGTGTGTGTGTGTGTGTGTGTGTGTGTGTGTGTGTGTGTGTGGTGTGTGTGTGTGTGTGGATGTGGTGTGTGTGTGTGTGTGGTGTGTCGTGTGTGTGTGTGGGTGTGGTGTGCTGTGTAGTGTAGTGGTATCGAGTAGTTGTGTGTGTTGTAGTTAGAGTAGTCGTGTGGTGTGTGTGTGTGTCCTGTGTGCTGTGTGTGTGGTGTTGTCTCGGCGTAGCTGTGTGTGTGTGTTGTGTGTTACGCGTGTGGGGTACGTGTGGTGTGTGTGTGTGGTGTGTGTGTTGTGTGTGTGTGTGTGTGTGTGTGTGTGTGTGTGTGTGTGTGTTGTGTGGTGTGGTGTACTGTAGTGTCAGGTGTGGGGTGTGTAAGTACAGTAGGTGTGTGTGGTGTGGTCTAAACTTGTGAGTGGTGTGGTGTGTGGTACTGTAGGTACTCAGCGTAGTGTGTGTGTACTGTGAGTTCAGCAGTATTGTGTGTCGGTGTGTGTGTGTGTGTTGTGTGTGTTGTGTTGTGTGTTTGTTGTGTGTGGTGTGTGGTGTTGGGGTCGGTGTGTGGGTGGTGTGTGTGTGTTGTGTGTGTGTGGTGTGTGTCGTGTGTGTGTGTGTGTGCAGTGACTGTTTGGGTGTGTGCAGGAGGTCTGGGCGGCTAGTGGCAGAGCGATGCCTGGTATTGGCTTCCCTGAACTGCATGGTCATTCATGGTTAGACGCTACAGCTTGGAACGCCCAGGTTGTGATGGTCTCGACTTTGTGTTTCAGCGTCAAGGTTTTCTCTGCCAGGATGAGCAGACAAAGGGACAGACTAGCAACCAAAAACAACAAACACACACTGGTTATATGTTTTAAACATGGAGAGAATTGAGAATTTTTGTGTTACTTTTAATTATTTTTTCGGTAAATATTTTCTTCTTTACTTTCTTAAATGCACTGTTGGTTAAGGTTTGTTAGTAGATTTTCAGTAAGTTACAATTGTTGATTCAGGCGCCTGTTGCAAAATAAAGTTTGATTGTATTTGGCATTACACTGTACTAGGGTAGCGCATCTAAGCAGTAGCTGGTGTGGGTGGTTTTTCTATTCTAGTGCGGCCACAAACTTCTGTCTAGCTTTAAAGTATTCCTCTTTTTGTCATAATACAATGTCTTTAAAATTTTATTTATTTAAGTAAATAAGCCAAATGATATTGTGTTAA
>NC_036855.1:898038-898458 GCF_002910315.2 Salvelinus sp. IW2-2015
CCTCTGTCCTCTCTTCCTGGTCACCTTCTGTCCTATCCCCTGTCCTTCTCTCTACCCACCCTCTGTCCTCTCTTCCTGGTCACCTTCTGTCCTATACACTGTCCTTCTCTCTATCCACCTCTCTCTTCTCTCTATCCACCTCTCTCTTCTCTCTATCCACCTCTCTCTTCTCTCTACCCACCTCTCTCTTCTCTCTACCCACCTCTCTCTTCTCTCTATCCACCTCTCTCTTCTCTCTACCCACCTCTCTCTTCTCTCTACCCATCATCCTCTCAAACACCTTCCAATGTCCTATCATCTCAATCCTCCAGACCAAAGGCATTATAGGTGAGTTTTAATCATGTTCCTCTCTGTCTGATGCATTCTAGCTCTGTCCATCTCTCTCTCTTTCTCTCTGATGAGTTCTCTCTCTCTCTCTCT
>NC_036855.1:898818-900092 GCF_002910315.2 Salvelinus sp. IW2-2015
CTCTCGCTCTCTCTCTCTCTCTCTCTCACAGATTGTCTTGTAGCCTCTCCATGTAGGTTCTGATCTCTGCCGATGGACCCAGGTCCATGTCCTGGCACACCCACTTGATATTGTCCTCGTTGCCAATGAGGATGGAGTTAGTGTAGGGCCCCCCATCGTCAGGCAGCACTGTGGCGAAGGAGGTGAACTTAACTCGCTTGCGCTTGGCAGCGCTGGGGGAGTTGTTGAGAGGCTCGGTCTTGCCCACCGGGTCCTTGCCGGCGCACTGCCGGGGCTCCGAGAGGGAGCGGGGGAGGGTCTGGCCGTGGGTGGAGGTCCTCTGCACCTCCACATTACCCCCTCCGTTGAGCAGATACTTGCTCTCCTCGTAGCCCTCACTCCGATCAATGATGGTGGTGCACTCGTCCTGGTGCGGCGACTGGCGCTGGTCACTGTGGTGTTCCAGCAGGTCGGCCTCGTTGCCCAGCCACACCCAGTCGTGGGCGTGGTTCATGTTGCCTTGCTCCAGCGCGGGCAGCTGCTTGTGACGGTAGCGGAAGGCAAAGCTCACACAGTTGATGAGGAACACCAGGATGGCCAGGCAGAAGACCCCCAGCAGGGCGTACATGCCGATCTCCAGGTCGGATAAGCCCCGGGGGGTCTGAGACAGGTCGCTCTCCGCGCCCCCCGGTACGTCCACCTGGGCAGGGAAGCTGGTGTAGTCCACAGGGGCGTTCTGGCCCCCTGTCCCCCGGTTGTTGCCCCCACTGCCGTGCTTGTTGCCTCCAGCGCGGTGGGTGACAGCGGTCTTAGTGGTGGTGCTAGTCTTCCTCATGGCGCCCTCCTCACGGTCTGAAGCAGCGTTGGTGTGCTTCCAGCCGTCCGATCCAGCCTTGTCACCCTCCAGGCCCTTCTGTCTCTGGTCTCTGGTGCTGTTATCCAGCCCGCCCTCTTCCTCGTTCTGGCCCCTCAGCTCCACGTCGTTCTGGCCAAACTTGACCCTGACGCTGCCCACGCCCATACCCAGGACACTCTTCCTCTTAGACTTCTGGCAGGTCTCGGAGATGACCATCTCCACTCGGACCAGCGGTCCCTGGCCCTCACCCTCGGCCACCACCACGGGCCAGCGCAGTGGCTGCTCCTGATAGGTGGACACCACCGCCTCATCCAAGGAGGTGGCGCTCAGCGTGAAGTCTCTGGGGTCGTAGATGTCGAGGGGAGTGACAGAGCCGTCACTGTACTGGATCCAGGCACTGATGACAGCTTCCTGCGTGGGTTAGAGAAGCCAAGGAAAC
>NC_036855.1:900993-906784 GCF_002910315.2 Salvelinus sp. IW2-2015
TATGACCCAGGCTCCGTTTTTCTGCTGCCAATGCAGCTCTTGGCCTCGGCAGCTAACAAGCCATCTCAATCTCAATGGAAAATGAATGGCCTCAGCCTCTTTTGTGCCCGACAATAACATGGGAAAATATTCTGGCAAGTAACTGAATTTGGGATGTTGTTTTTTGGTCAACATTCTATACAATTGTGTGATATATAACAAAGCGAAACCAAAAGTGTTTGTTTTTCCTCAACTCAAACTCATTAAAGTATTAATTTCCACCTATAAAAGTGAAAACTACATTACTTTTTTAATCCAGAAAGAAGTGTTATTTAATAAGTCAGTTACAACTAAACCATCCCAGAAAAGTAATTAACTGTCTATGTTGGAAACAACAACTTATCCCCCCCTTGATAACGGAGAGATAAATAGAAACTAAGCAATAAATAAGGAACTGCAGGTTAACTGCAGAGCAAAATGTTCTGCTTTCATTATAATGAGCGGCGGCTTTTCCAATTACTGTATACTGCCAATGAAAATAAAACCCTGAGATACGAATATAATTACCCAGGGCCACATGCATATAGTACACTGTAGATCAGTACAGTATGTTTTCACCAGAGACACTACAGAGACATGAGCATCATAGATTGAGAAGGATGGTTTTTCCTTGGATATCTTCACTGGAAGATGTGCCTGAGGTCTAAGCGCAATGATATTGGATTACATTTTCAGACCACTAGAGAATGTTTCATTCATTCATTCATCCTTTAACCTGAGGCATATGTGTGGTATGTCTGTGCACAAAGTGGGTATGCGCCCTGTATTCACAACAGTAGTATTGTATCTATTGGTTCAGTACTGTGTGTTACATGTATATACAGTCACAAATCCTGCTCTGAGAAAAACCAACATTATTTTTGATCAATTGAAAAGGGCCTTGGCATTCTCTTAGTATAACTACAATGTGTTTCTTGACTCGACATTCGTTTGTGTGTGTGCGTGTGTGGGGGGGGTGGGGTGTAGTCGATTGTGAGTGTGTGTGTGGTGGTGGATGTGTGTGTGTGTGTGTGTGTGTGGTGTGTGTGTGTGTGTGTGTGTGTGTGTGTGTGTGTGTGTGTGTGTGTGTGGGTGTGTGTGTGTGTGTGTGTGGTGTGGGTGTGTTGTGTATGGGGGGGTTACGTTTGTGTGGTGGTGTGTGGTGTGTGTGTGTGTGTGTGTGTGTGTGTGTGTGTGTGTGTGTGTGTGTGTGTGTGTGTTTGATGTGTGTGTGTGTGTGTGTGGGGGTGTTACGTGTTGGTTGGTGTGGTTGTGTGGTGTGTTGGTGGTGTGTGTGTTGTGTGGGTGTGGGTGTGGGGTGTGTTGTGGTGGTGTGTGTGGTGTGTGGTGTGTGTGTGTGGGTGGGGGGTTAGCGGTTTTGTTGTGTGTGTTGGTGTGTGTGTGTGTGTGTGTGTGTGGTGTGTGTGTGGTGTTGGGTGGTTGGTTGTGGCTGTGTGTGTGTGTGTGTGTGTAGTGTGTGTGTGTGGGGGTGTGTGTCGTGTGGTGTGTGGTGTGTGGTGTGTGTGTGTGTGTGTGTGTGTGTTCAGTGTGTGTGTGTGTGTGTGGTGCAGTGACCTGTTTGGGGCTGTGCAGCAGGTCCTGGGCGGTAGTGGTCAGAGCGATGGCCTGGTTGCTCCCTGACTGCATGGTCATGGTTATAGACGCTACCAGCTGGACCCCCAGGTCTGTGATGGTCACCTTGTCGTCCTTCACCGTCAAGGTCTTCTCTGCCAGGATAGAGTCGGACAAAGGGGACAGGACCTAGCAACCAAAACAACAACAACAAACAACCACACTGGTTATATTGTTTTTACATGGAGAAGAAATTGAGAATTTATTGTGTTACTTTTTAATATTTATTCGGTAAATATTTTCTTTACTCTTCTTAAACTGCACTGTTGGTTAAGGGCTTGTAAGTAAGCATTTCACGGTAAGTCTACACTTGTTGCATTCAGCGCATGTGACAAATAAAGTTTGATTTGATTGGATACCACTGTAAGGGGTTAGCGTCCCCATCTACAGCACGTCAGCTGGTGTCGCGGCGTGGTTTCTAGTCCGGCCCACAAACTCTCTGCCTAGCTTTACCAGTATCTCTTCTTTGTCCAATAAAATACAAAATTCTTTAAATATTTATTATTTAAAGTACAAATACAGCACAAAATGATATTTTGTGTAACACATGTTATGAAGAAATACTGTTCAGGTTGCCAGGGGCGTAAAGTTCAGGTTGCAGGGGGTTTCTCTTCGCTGAAGGTCTCTTAGGGCCAATTCTTCGGCCTGACAGGGGCGTTCTCTTTCAGGCTTGCAGGAGTTCTCTCAGGCTGCAGGGTCTCTTAAGGCCGCAGTTCTCTCAGGTCAGTCCGAGCTAGCAGGCGGGATTTCTTCAGGCTGCAGGAGGTTCTCCTTCAGGTGCAAGGGGGTTCTCTCTCAGGCTGCAGGAGGTTTCTCTTCAGGCTGCAGGGGGTTTCTCTTCAGGCTGCAGGGGGCCTCTCTTCGAGGCTAGAGGGGGTTTGTCGTCAGTCTGCAGGAAGGTTCTCTTCAGGCTAGAGGGGTTTTCGGTCAGGCTGCAGGGTTCTATTTAGGCTGCAGGGGTTCTATTCAGGCTGCAGGGGGTTCTCATCAGGCGGCAGGTGGTTCTCTTCAGACTCCAGGGGGTTCTCTTCATACTGCAGGGGTTCTCTTCAGGCTGCATGGGGTTCTCGTCAGGCTACAGGGGGTTCTCTTCAGGCTGCAGGAGGTTCTCTTCAGGCTGCAGGGGTTCTCTTCAGGCTGCAGGGAGGTTTTCTTCAGGCTGCAGGGGGTTCTCTTCAGGCTAGAGGGGTGTTTCTTCAGGCTGCAGGAGGTTCTCTTCAGGCTAGAGGGGGTTCTCTTCAGGCTGCAGGGAGTTCTCTTCAGGCTAGAGGGGGTCCTCTCAGCTGCAGGTGGTTTTCTTCAGGCTGCAGGGGTTCTCTTCAGGCAGCAGGGGGTTCTTTTCAGGTTCCAGGGGTTTTTCCAGGCTGCAGGGGGTTCTCATCAGGTTGCAGGGGGTTCTATCAGGCAGCAGGGGGTTCTTTTCAGGTTCCAGGGGGTTTTCTTCAGGCTGCAGGGGGTTCTCTTCAGGCAGCAGGGGGTTCTTTTCAGGTTCCAGGGGGTTTTCTTCAGGCTGCAGGGGGTTCTCATCAGGTTGCAGGGGGTTCTATTCAGGCAGCGGGGGTTCTTTTCAGGTTCCAGGGGGTTTTCTTCAGGCTTCAGGGGGTTCTCTTCAGGCTAGAGGGATTTTCTTCAGGCTGCAGGAGGTTCTCTTCAGGCTGCAGGGGGTTCTATTCAGGCTGCAGGGGGTTTCTTATTCAGGCTGCAGGGGGTTCTCTTCAGGCTGCAGGGGGTTCTCATCAGGCTGCAGGGGGTTCTCTTCAGGCTGCAGGGGGTTCTCTTCAGGCTGCAGGGGGTTCTTCATTCAGGCTGCAGGGGGTTCTCTTCAGGCTGCAGGGGGTTCTATTCAGGCTGCAGGGGGTTTCTCATCAAGGCGGGCAGGTTGTTCTCTCTTCAGACTGCAGGGGGTTCTCTTCAGGCTGCATGGGGTTCTAAGCAGGCTGCATGGGGTTCTCTTCAGGCTGCAGGGGGTTCTATTCAGGCTGCAGTGGGTTCTCATCAGGCTGCAGGGGGTTCTCTTCAGCTTGGAGCCTTTTATAAACCACCACCACTCGTATTCCCTAAATACCCATTGGGCTCTGGTCAAAAGTAGTGCCCTATTTAGGGAATAGGGTGCCTTTTCCCTATAGGACTCTGGTCAAAAGTAGTGCACTATTTAGGGAATAGGGTGCCTTTTCCCCATAGGACTCTGGTCAAAAGTAGTGCACTATTTAGGGAATAGGGTGATATTTGGGATTTAGACACTGCAACTGAAACACTTTCGATCCTTAATCCACCATCACTATTTACAGTCCTCTCATAATCCACTGCTGCTGTCACTTCAGTACACGTTTCAGCAGGCACTTCCTGTCTGTCTCACACTCTGTGTTTCCCTGCACAAGCCATATACTATGGCAGCCACTTCCTGTCTGTCTCACACTCTGTGTTTCCCTGCACCAGCCATATACTTCAGCAGCCACTTCCTGTCTGTCTCACACTCTGTGTTTCCCTGCACCAGCCATATACTTCAGCAGCCACTTCCTGTCTGTCTCACACTCACCAGCCATACTGTATACTTAAACATGTCAACATTCAACCAAGACAACTTATCCTAAAGAATAGACAGGGACCAGAGATTAGGAACAGCATTCAACAAAATTGCTGTGCGCCAGAAGACAGCTGAATGTGATTGGTGTAAAAAGATATCGGAGAACAAACATGTCATAGTCAAGCTGATACCCCTCACCACCACGGCAGGCCGCCACTTGTTGATTGACACCACTGGGACTTCTCTCTCCGTGTGAGAGAGAAAGAGAGAGAGGAGGTAGTGGGAGAGGGAGAAGGAGAAATTGAAACATCAAAAAACCTAAAGAGTCCTGACGGCTTATAGCAACGAGGGACAACTCAGTAGAAATTCCCATCCCATGTCTTTGGAGTTTCAATTATATTGGTGTTAGAGAGCCATCTGTGGGATTTCCGTGCTGCGTGGATGTTTGAGGCTCCGGTCCCTGGCTGGATGGGTGTGACACACACCCAGATGTTTCCAGAAACTGTTACACTCCCCCCAGCTACCTCCTTAAACACACTTCTCACTCGGCACAGACATCAATTCAACGTCTATTCCATGTCGGAAAACAACGTTGATTCAACCAGTGTGATTCAACCAACGGTGATTGCCTGTGTGTACTTGTTCATCGTCGTGCAATTTCATTTGAGCTGCAAAATCATTTCTGAAGACTTAAGTGAGCATGCGCTCGCACACACACACACACACACACACACACTCACACTCACACTCACACACACACACACACACACAAACAAACAAAACACACAGATAAAATAATCCCATTAAGGAACAGCAGATATGCTAACACATAAAAGTAGTTTGTAGTGTTGTCATCACTCGCTGAGAGAATGTAATTAGGACGATGGATGGGACGTGTGACGTCATCTTTTCACGGGCCAATGGCAAAAGGGCTTCTGGCGTGACAGCTAAACGGCTGGAAATTGTTTTGTCGCCTTCATTTATTTATTCTTTGCTGGTCGTATTGTCTTATTGAAATGCGGTAATGAGGCCACAGAGAACGATGCAGTGCTCTCAGCATTATACCATCACCACTGAGATTACAGCCCAAATCTGACAGCTAATTGAGTTTATAATGATGTGTGTGAGGACTTATAGCTGCCGCGCTGCAAGGGAATGAATCAACATGGCTATGTTTGTGGGGGAAAAAAAGCCCTTCAATCTGATTTTCGATATGGGAATCATGCCATTACTCCACAAAAAATTAATTCTATGCAAATGTAAACAGACAGCTGATGTTTTGGAAAGGAACTGGTATACAGGTAACTACCAAAATAAAGAAAACACCAACATAGTGTCTTAATATGGCATTGTGCCACCACGAGCCAAAACGGTTTCAATGCGCCGTGGCATAGATTCTACAAGTGTCTGGAACTCTATTGGAGGGATACAACACCATTCTTCCACGAGAAATTCCATCATTTGGTGTTTTGTTGATGGTGGTGGAAAGTGTGGATGGTGATGAGGCCCAGGGTTTAGCTCCGTGGGCTAAGTGTGTACCTGGATGGTGGTGAGGCCCAGGGTTTAGCTCAGTGGGCTAAGTGTGTACCTGGATGGTGATGAGGCCCAGGGTTTAGC
>NC_036855.1:907449-909949 GCF_002910315.2 Salvelinus sp. IW2-2015
CCAGGGTTTAGCTCAGTGGGCTAAGTGTGTACCTGGATGGTGATGAGGCCCAGGGTTTAGCTCAGTGGGCTAAGTGTGTACCTGGATGGTGGTGATGCCCAGGTCCTTGCCCATCAGGACGCGTCCCTCCAGCAGCCGGGCAATGCGTGGGTCTTCCACCTTCAGGTAGTCCAGAACCAGGTCTGTGATGTCTGCCTGCCAGTCCACCCCCAGCATGTATACCAGCTCCCCGCCAGGGGCTGCTGGCTCCGCCACAAAGTGGGTGAGTACCCTCACCAGGGCATACTGGTACTGTAGCGTGCAGCCTTTGCCCTTCCTCTCATCATCCTCGTCATCCTCACTGTCGCGGGTGGGCCTACGGAGGGGGAAGAGGGACATAGAGATGTTGGTCATGAACCAACTGCCCCTGCAGCACATGTTTGTTCCTGCTAATACCAGTAGGCTGGCAAAACATTCATCCACTGGATTAGTTTGTTCAAAAAGCACAGTAAGGGTTTGATGTTGTCTAGAATCTTCACTCCACAGCGTCTGGAGTTTCTGACGGTTTTTCAGCTCTGTGTAATTGGATTGAAGCTGAAAAACCACTTACAAAAACCTATGTGAGCACACACATCTCTTAACAACCCCCCCCCCCCCCCCCCCCCCCCCCCTTGTGTCTAAAACACTGGCGAGATTACAGGAATCCTGCCCCATTTCCCAGAGGGCTAGGCGCCTCGGTGTGGTGACTGGTGGGGGGGCCGTCTTTAAAGGCAGGGAAACAAAAATTGGCCAAATTGAAAAATGGGCCCTGCAGAGAGAGTGAAGGTCGTTGGCTGGGCAGGCAGGCAGACATCGGCGGTAACAACAGCAGCACCCTCCTCCCCTCTCATCTCGGGCTCCAAATGGAGTCACATGACAGAGCAACATGAAACCTATTGAAATGGAACCTTGAGAGAGAGAGACCATAACATGTACTTGCGACTAAATGGGGGAAAGAAGGCGTCCAATGCTTCAATGTGCCATGGCTTGACAGATGTATTCAGGAAGTCTAGTCTGCTGTAGGTACATGCATGTCAGAAGCTGTGAGCAGTGAGTGATGCAAGAATATGACCTAATAATAGTAGTCCGTAATAACAGCTGTATCAGTCAAAAACCTTGACCTGGCAGGAAATAGCAGGAAGCGCTGGTTTCTTTTCCATAATGTTGTTCTACACTTACTACCCACATCCTGCATTAGAAAATAAAGCCCTATACAGACCCCTACACACCATGCCCAATACAACACATAATTTCCCAAACCCACATGCAGATAAAACATTTAGAATAGGACATAGAACAGGAATACACACCCGTACGCACCATCTCTCTCTCTCTCTCTCTCTCTCTCTCTCTCTCTCTCTCTCTCTCAAAGTCAAATTCAAATTCAAGCTGCTTTATTGGCATGAAAAACATTGTGTCAATATTGCCAAAGCAACAATGTATACAATATAAATTGTAATAAAATTATAAACAATGACAAATAATAATATAGAATGGTAGTAAATAATAATAGAAAATTAAATATAAAAATAGTAACAATAAAATGGTAACAGTCAATAGTCGAATGTAATGTAATAAATATAAAGATTTAAAGAAAATGAAACTATAACTAACTTATAACTAAATAACTAAATCTCTCTCTCTCTCTCTCTCTCTCTCTCTTTTTACCTCTTGTTGGAAAAGATGGGCACCCTCCATCCCTTGACCTGGCTGAGTTCCGTGTCAGACACATCCATCTGCAGGGGCAGACGAGGCACCCACACAGTCAGCTCCAGCTGGGTGCTCAGGTACAGGTAGGTGAAGTTGACCATCAGAGACTGTCTACCCCGCATCTCCTTCCCGTTCACAAGCACTGTATCACAGCCAGGAGACACCTGAGAGGGCACAAAGCAGAGTCCTGGCGGTTATGCGTGTGTGTGTGTGTGTGTGTGTGTGTGTGTGTGTGTGTGTGTGTGTGTGTGTGTGTGTGTGTGTGTGTGGTCGTCCCAAAGCAACGGACAGAGTACCTGCTGGTCTGTCCCAAAGCACGGACAGAGTACCTGCGTCTGTCCCAAAGCACGAACAAGAGTACCTGACTGCTGTTCCCAAAGCACGACGAGTACCTTGCTGTCTTCCCAAAGCACGGAACCAGAGTACCCTGCCTGTCTGTCCCCAAGCACGGGGAACCAATACCTGCTGTCTGTCCCAAAAGCAACAGGGACAGGTACCTGACCCTTCAAATCATTTCATCCACGACCACAAAGACAGCAGGCGGAAGAGAAGATAGCGAGACAGACAGACGAAAGTGAGAGAGGAGACTCAGTGCAGCATAGTCTTGCTATTCAGAAAGGCCACCGAGACGAAACTGTCTTCAAAGAGAAGGACAAGCTATGTACCACGCCCACAAAATGACGGGGAAAACTGAGCTGCACTCCTAACCTCCATGACCATATTAAGACCACATATTTCCCTCAGATTACACAGACCCACAAGAAAAAAAAAA
>NC_036855.1:911042-911447 GCF_002910315.2 Salvelinus sp. IW2-2015
AGTAAGAATCAGTATGGGCAGTACAGTAAGAGTCAGTATGGGCAGTACAGTAAGAGTCAGTATGGGCAGTACAGTGAGAGTCAGTATGGGCAGTACAGTAAGAGTCAGCATGGGCAGTACAGTAAGAGTCAGTATGGGCAGTACAGTAAGAGTCAGTACGGGCAGTACAGTAAGAGTCAGTATGGGCAGTACAGTAAGAGTCAGTATGGGCAGTACAAGCTGCCACCTTGCATGGATGCCTCTTGGAATCCCACGCGTACCATTTCGCCTGTCACCATTTCGGTTTCTGAATTTCATGCGTAGCATTTCACCTGTCACCAACGGTTTCTGAATTTCACACACAGCATTTCGCCTGTCACCAACGGTTTCTGAATTTCACACACAGCATTTCGCCTGTCACCAACG
>NC_036855.1:911797-912198 GCF_002910315.2 Salvelinus sp. IW2-2015
AAACAAGTCCTGCTGAGATTGAAAACAAGTCCTGCTGAGATTGAAAACAAGTCCTGCTGAGATTGAAACAAGTCCTACTGAGATTGAAACAAGTCCTGCTGAGATTGAAAACAAGTCCTACTGATATTGAAAACAAGTCCTGCTGAGATTGAAAACAAGTCCTGCTGAGATTGAAACAAGTCCTGCTGAGATTGAAACAAGTCCTGCTGAGATTGAAAACAAGTCCTGCTGAGATTGAAAATAACCAAGTCCGCTGAGATTTGACGAAAACAAGTCTTGCCTAGATTGAAAACAAGTCCTGCTGAGATTGAAACAAGTCCTGCTGAGATTGAAACAAGTCCTGCTGGATATGAAACAAGTCCTTGCTGAGATTGAAAAACAAGTCCTGCTTAGATTGAAAA
>NC_036855.1:912686-936053 GCF_002910315.2 Salvelinus sp. IW2-2015
AAGTCCTGCTGAGATTGAAAACAAGTCCTGCTGAGATTGAAAACAAGTCCTGCTGAGATTGAAAACAAGTCCTGCTGAGATTGAAAACAAGTCCTACTGAGATTGAAACAAGTCCTGCTGAGATTGAAACAAGTCCTGCTGAGATTGAGCCTGTCCTAATATGGACACCGTCCAGTCTTGACCAGGTAACATCTGAGAAAGAAGTGCACTGTAGAACCTTTAGCCACTGAGCCCAGATGAGGAAGCATAGATTTGTCATTTTCAATTCCACCCTAATCTAACTCGGTGCTCCCCAGTGATCACGTTGGCATTTGAGACAATTTTCCACACGTTACCTGAAATTAGACAATGTCCTAGTTGTTGATTATGGCATTCGATCTGTCTCCTCCCATTGTAGTCCTTCACTCACCCTAACAAGTTCTTGACCTCTCTCAAACATCTTTCTTTCTTTCTCCTACCTCCCTCCTTTGTCCTCCCTCTCGATCTCTCTATCTCTGATGTGATGATAGATTAATGTGGCCTTGGAGACTTAATGACACCCTGGTGGTTAACAGTAGCAGCAGTGGTTCGTTGCCGTGGGATACACGCCGACCCGTGTCAGAGCTCGGGCGGTCAGCTGCCACCTCTACTCGGCATTGACTTCACGGTGCATTCGATGCTGTGTGAACATCTCATTCTCGGGGTCAGGGAAGGGACACTCGGGAGAGAGAGTAGTTTCAGATAATCACCTCTCTGTTAGAGCAGTGAAGCATGTTGAAATAACAAGGAGAGGAGAGGGTAATTCTATCCTGAACATATCATTGGTTATGTTGTCTCTAAAAGCTTTGAAATGAGGTTCTCTGAATGTCTAGCTGATCGTATAGATTCAGAATTTGTTTTGTCACACTCGCCTTGGTCAAAATCTGTAAGAGAAAGGCAGACACACAATTATTTAATTTCCCTGGTGATGACAAGGATTGAAATGTGTGTTTTAACTCCAATGCAGTCCAATATTTGTCCTAGATTTTGACCCAGGTTAGTGTGCTGTGCTTTTACACCATACTGTGATGCACACAACCGATCTGTCTGTACAGGCAGCAAGGCAGTGAGGTTTGGTTGTTGACAAATAATCCAGGTCAGGCTGTAGTCACACTGTCCATCGTGCTGAATAGGGTGGTGTGTAGTTATACAATGTCTGTGTGTGTGTGTGTGCGGGTGCGTGCACATGTTGCGTGACTTCCAGAGGAGGCTGCTGGGGGAGCTATAGGAGGACGGGCTCATTGTAATGGCTGGAATGTCATAAATGGAACTGAGTCAAACATGGTTTCCATATGTTTGATTTGTTTGATAACGTTCCATTTATTCCATTCCGGCCATTAGATTGAGACTGTCCTCCTACAGCTCCCCCCACCAGCCTCCTCTGGTGACTTCAATTGGAAACTGGAATCAGAGCGGAAAGCGAAAAATCATTTAGCGCGGACAGCAGTGAAACAAAAGGGAGATATCCTTCGAGTGTCTCGTGTGGACAGTAAAAAAAAAGCCTTGATGAATCATTCTACAAGAGCAATTGCTCGCAATTTGCAATCTGATAAGACCAACTCTATTCAGCAAAAAACACACACGACGAAGTTCATTCCCTCACTCTCACGTGTATCTCACTGAACACGCAGACGGCAATCAGAATCTGATCTCCTGTGGGTGATTTAATTACTGTGCTTCGCATTTCCACAATTAAGACACAGAGGATGAGATCTGATAAGAAGCTTGTGTCTCTCCCTCTCATCCTCCTAGTAGCTTATCACCACCGCTCTCCCTCCACGTCTCCCTCCTAGTAGCTTATCACCACCGCTCTCCCTCCACGTTCCCCTCAGCAGTAGCTTATCACCACGCTCCTCCCTCCCACGTCTCCCCTCAGTAGTAGCTTTATCAAACCCACCGCCTCTCCCTCCACCTCCCTCAGTATAGCTTCACCACCGCCTTCCCTCCACTCTCCCCTCAGTATTATAGCGTTAACCACCGTCTCCCTCCACGTCTCCCCCAGTTAGTAGCTATCACCACCCTCTTCTCCCTCGCACGTCCCTCTAGAGTAGCTTATCACACCGCTCTCCCTCCACTCTCCCTCCAGTAGTAGCTATCACCCCGCCTCTCCTCCACGTCTCCCTCCTAGTAGCTTATCACCACCGCTCTCCCCACGTCTCCCTCCTAGTAGCTTATCACCACCGCTCTCCCTCCACGTCTCCCTCCTAGTAGCTTATCACCACCGCTCTCCTCCACGTCCCTCTAGTAGCTTATCACCACGCTCTCCCTCCACGTCTCCCCCTAGTAGCTTACACCACCGCCTCTCCTCCACGTCTCCCTCCTAGTAGCTTATCACCACCGCTCTCCTCCACGTCTCCCTCAGTAGTAGCTTATCACCACCGCTCTCCCTCCACGTCTCCGTTTTTTTTCCAGTGTAGAAGCTTACACCACTGCCTCTCCGCTCCACGTCTCCCTCCTAGTAGCTTATCACCTACCGCTTCCTCCCTCCACTCCCCCTCCTAGTAAGCTATCACCACACCGCTCTCTCTCCACGTCACTCCCTCCTAGTAGCTTATCACCACCGCTCTCCTCCACGTCTCCCTCTAAGTAGCTTATCACCACCGCTCTCCTCCACGTCTCCCTCCAGTAGCTATCACCACCGCTCTCCCTCCACGTCTCCCTCATAGAGCTTATCACCACCGCTCTCCCTCCCACCGTCTCCCCCTCCCGTCTCCTAGAGCTTATCACCACCGCTCTCCTCCACGTCTCCCTCCAGTAGTATCACCACGCTCTCCCCCACGTCTCCCTCCTAGTAGCTTATCACCACCGCCCTCCAGTCTCCCTCCTAGCTTATCACCACCGCTCTCCTCCACTCTCCCTCCTAGTAGCTTATCACCACCGCTCTCCCTCCACGGTCTCCCTGCTAGATTATCACCACCGCTCTCCCTCCACGTCTCCCTCAGTAGTAGCTATCCACCAGACCGCCTCCTCCTCCACGTCTCCCTCAGTCCGTCAGTCCCTCTAAGACTGGACTTGTTATCATCAAAGAGACTGCTGTCCTCTCTGTCAATCTTTTTCTTTCTCTCTCTTTCTCTCCCCCCTCCTCCCCTTTCTCTCGCTCTATTTCTCCCACCACCCTTTTTCTCTCTCTCTCTTTCTCTCTTTCTCTCCCTCCTCTCTCTCTCTCTCTCTCTCTCTCACACTCTTTCTTTCCCTCTAGAGTGAGGAGCAGGTGTTACTTCGGCTGTGATATCGGAGGCTGTATTCCAGGGCCCGAGCGTTCCCAGGCATCTGCCGCCTCGGCCTGTCCTGGCCTCCCATCACATTCCTGAATATGGCCAGAGACAGAAGAAGAAGCAGCCAATTCAATAGATGCCAGGATGTAACTACAAATATTCACAGCTGTGCACATGTCTTAATCCACACCAATATGGACTCCCCCCCCCAAAAAAAGTAATCTTTCAATGATCGAAAGGATGTCTCCCAAATGGCACCCTATTCCATGTTTTTTGTGCACTCCTGGCACAGGGCACTGATGAAAAGTAGTGCACGATATTGGGAAATAGGGTGCCAATTATCCACGCGATATGTTACTGTCCATATTTGAATGTTGATTTGTTTGT
Source organism: Salvelinus sp. IW2-2015 (assembly GCF_002910315.2). NCBI lineage: Eukaryota > Metazoa > Chordata > Actinopteri > Salmoniformes > Salmonidae > Salvelinus > Salvelinus sp. IW2-2015. The sequence goes on from NC_036855.1 coordinate 916,307, forward strand.
TGATGTTACATTGGCTAACTGGTGTAAAACAAGTAGTAAGAAAGCTAGTGTACCGTAGTAAAACATGTATTTTCAGGCTGATGCAAGCCCTAGCGTAAACAAAGGCATTCCCCTCTATCAGTGCCAAACTGCTGAGCCATGGGCGTTTGAAGACACTGAAAAATGGATGTAATCTCTGGACTTAATCTCTGTCTATATTTTGGAAAGAGGAGCACAGCACCAGGGCTCTGTTATAGAGGGACCAGGGACATGTCCTCACCTAACATCACAGGAACACGTCATATCAAACAAAAGGAGATAAAGGTATGATGTCAATCGATCACATTTATTTATAAAGCCCTTTTTACATCATCCGATGTCACAAAATGCTATACAGAAACCCAGCCTAAAAACCCCAAACAGCAAGTAATGGAGACGTAGAAGCACGGTGGCTAGGAAGAACTCCCTAGAAAGACAGGAACCTAGGATGAAACCTAGAGAGGAACCAGGCTCTGAGGGGTGGCCAGTCCTCTTCTGGCTGTGCCGGGTGGAGATTATAACAGAACATGGCCAAGATGTTAAAACGTTCATAGATGACCAGCATGGTCAAATAATAATAATCACAGTGGATGTCGAGGCTGCAACAGGTCAGCACCTCAGGAGTAAATGTCAGTTGGCTTTCAAAGCCGATCATTCAGAGTTAGAGACAGCAGGTGCGGTAGAGAAAGTCCATATTAGAAGTTCTGCTGAGATTGAGGCTGTTCTAATATGGACACCGTGCAGTTGAGTACCTTTTTGAAAGTGTTTTTTTAAAACACGAGTCAGTCAGTGTTCTGTTGTTACTAGGAGGGTGAACAGGATTCAGGTGATTATCAGTAGGCTGAGAGAAAGTGTAGTCGAGACCAGCAGTAGAAATTATACAACATTGATATCTTGGCATACATCAGTGTGTCTTAACAGATTGTGAAACTGAAAACACTTTGATAGCATCTGAGGCATTACATACAGAGATGAGAAACTCATTGACTAATCTCTCATGCTAAACTAACTGCTTTTCAAGTCAATACTTTCCTCCTAATCAGTGAGTCTCTCTTTCTCTCTCTTGTCTCTCTCTATCTTTCTCTCTTGTCTCTCTCTTGTCTCTCTCTCTCTCTCGTCTCTCTCTCTCTCGTCCTCGCTCTCTTGTCTCTCTCTCTCTTGTCTCTCTCTCGTCTCTTGTCTCTCTCTCTTGTCTCTCTCTCTCTCGCTCTCTCTTTCTCTGTGTCTCTCCTCTCTCTCTGTCTCTCTCTTGTCTCTTGTCTTTCAGTCTCTCTTCGTCTCTCCTCTCTCTGTTATGTCTCTCTCTCTCCTCGCTTGTCTCTTGTCTCTCTTGTCTCTCTCTCTCATCTCCTGTCTCTCCTCTTGTCTCTCTCTCTCGCTCTCTCTTTTCTCTGTCTCTCTCTTCTCTCTGTCTCTCTCTCTTGTCTATTCTCTCTCTCTATCTCGTCTCTTGTCTCTTCTCTTGTCTCTCTCTCTCTCTCTTTGTCTCTTGTGTCTCTCTTGTCTCTCTCTCTCTTGTCTCTCTCCTTGTCTCTCTCTCTTGTCTCTCTCTCTCTTGTTCTCTATCTTGTATCTCTCTCTTGTGTCTCTCGTGTCTCTCTCTCTTGTCTCTCTCTCTTGTCTCTTCTTGTCTCTCTAGTGTCTTGTGTCTCTCTATTGTGTCTTTGTCTCTGTCTCTATTGTCTCTTGTCTCTCTCTTTCTCTTGTCTCTCTCTCTTGTTTCTTGTCTCTCTCTCTTGTCTCTCTCTCTCTCCTGTCTCTTGTGTCTCTCTCCTTGTCTCTCTCTCTCTTGTCTCTCTCTCTTGTCTCTCTCTCTCTCTTCTCGATGTGTCTCTCTCTTCTCTCTGTCTCTTGTGTCTCTCTCTCTTGTCTCTCTCTCTCTCTGTTCTCTCTCTTTCTCTGCTCTCTCTTCTGCTCTTCTTCTTGTTCCTCCTCTCTCACTATCTGTGTCTCTCTCTCTTGTCTCTCTCTCTCTTGTCTCTCTCTCTCTTGTCTATCTCACTTGTCTCTCTCTCTTGTGTCTCTCTCTCTTGTCTATTGTGTCTCTCTCTTGTGTCTCTCTCTCTTGTCTCTCTCTCTCTTGTCTATCTCACTTGTCTCTCTCTCTTGTCTCTATCTCTTGACTCTCTCTCTCTCTCTTTCTCTCTCCAAAGGAATAAAGACATTTCAAATATATATAGGTGTAACAATGTGCAAATAGTTAAGTACAAAAGGGAAAATAAATAAACATAAATATGTGTTGTATTTACAATGGTGTTTGTTCTTCACTGGTTGCCCTGTTCTTGTGGCAAAAGGTCACAAATCTTGCTGCTGTTATGGCACACTGTGGTATTTCACCTAATAGATATGGGAGATTAAAACAATTGGATTTGGTTTAGAATTCTTTGTGGGTCTGTGTAGACATACTGTAGCCTCTCTGTTTAGGGCCAAATAGCATTCTAGTTTGCTCAGGTTTTTGTTAATTAATTCCAATGTGTCAACTAATTATCTTTTTGTTATCTCATTATTTGGTTGGGTATAATTATGTTGCTGTCCTGGGGCTCTGTTTGTGTTTGTGAACAGAGTCCCAGGACCAGCTTGCTTAGGGGACTCTTCTCCACATTCATCTCTCTGTAGTTGATGGCTTTGCTATGGGAGGTTTGAGAATCGCTTCCTTTTAGGTGGTTGTAGAATTTAACGGCTCTTTTCTGAATTTTGATAATTATCGGGTATCGGCCTAATTTGCATGCATTATTTTGTGTTTTACGTTGTACACAGAGGACATTTGGTGATTGTCCCATTTTGTGAATTCTTGGTTGGTGAGCGGACCCCAGACATTACAACCATAAAGGGCAATGGGTTCTATAACTGATTCAAGTATTTTTAGTCAGATCCTAATTGGGATATCGAATTGTATGTTCCTTTTGATGGCGTAGAAGACCCTTCTTGACTTGTCTCTCAGAGCATTCACATCTTTGTAGAAGTTTCCTCTGGCGCTGATGTTAAGGCCAAGGTACATTTTGTGTGCTATAGGGCAACGGTGCAAAAATTGAATTTTTATTTGTGGTCCTGGCAACTGGACCTTTTTCGGAAACAATTATTTTTGTCTTACTGACATTTTCTGTCAGGGCCCAGGTCTGACAGATCTGTGCAGAAGATCTAGGTGTTGCTTTAGGCCCTCCTTGGTTGGGGACAGAAGCGCCAGATCATCATCAAACAGGAGACATTTGACTTCAGATTCTAGTAAAGTGAGGCCGGGTGCTGCAGACTGTTCTAGTGCCCTCGCCAATTCATTGATATACAGTGCTTTCTGAAAGTCTTCAGACCCATTGACTTTTTCCACATATTGTTACATTACAGCCTTATTCTAAAATGGATTAAACACAAATTATTCATCAATCAACACACAATATCACATAACGTTTTTGTTGTTGCTGCAGAAGTATAATAAAAAATTAAAAAACAGAAATAGCTTATTTACATAATTATTCAGACCCTTTGATCTCAGGTGCATCCTGTTTCCATTGATCATCCTTGATATGTTTCTACAACTTGATTGGAGTCCACCTGTGGTACATTCAATTGATTGGACATGATAAGGAAAGGCGCACACCTATAAGGTCCCACAGTTGAAAGCGCATGTCAGAGCAAAAACAAAGCCGAAGGTGGAAGGAATTGTCCGTAGAGCTCTGAGACAGGATTGTGTCGAGGCACAGATCTGGGGAAGGGTAACAAAAATGTCTGCAGCATTGAAGATCCCCAAGAACACATTGGGTTCCATCATTCTTAAATGGAAGACGTTTGGAACCAACACAACTCTCCCTAGAGCTCGCCGCCCGGCCAAACTGACCAATCAGGGGAGAAGGGCCTTGGTCAGGGAGGTGACCGAGAATCCCTTGGTCACTCTGACAGAGCTCCAGAGTTCCTCTTTGGAGATGGGAGAACCTTTCAGAAGAACAACTATCTCTGCAGCACTCCACCAATCAAGCCTTAATGATTGAGTGGCCAGATGGAAGCCACTCCTCAGTAAAAGGCACATGATAGCCCGCTTGGAGTTTGCCAAAAGGCACCTAAAGGACTCTCAGACCATGAGAAACAAGATTCTCTGGTCTGACGAAACCAAGATTGAACTCTTTGGCCTGAATGCCTAGCGTCACGTCTGGAGGAAACCTGGCCCCATCCCTACGGTGAAGCATGGTGGTGGCAGCAGCAAAGACTGGGAGACTAGTCAGGGAAAGATGAACGGAGCAAAGTACAGAGAGATCCTTGATGAAAACCTGCTCCAGAGCGCTTAGGACCTCAGACTGGGGCGAAGGTTGTGGGGGAAATGTTCTGTTAAACAATACTAATGTTTGTGTACTAAAATATCCTTCTTTAAGACTAGGCATTGGGATTGAGATTATTTAACTAACTCATATAAGCTAAGTAACAAAGATAATTAAGATGTCTTATCTGAAGAATATGCTTATATGATTGAACTGTTGAACTCTTGACATTAGAATGTCTCCTTTCGGACTCTGGGGTTGGCAGCTGTACTTCCTCCCATATGTGCCTCAGTCACCTGGGGTCCAGAGAGAAGAGAGAAGTCAGGCTTGTCTATCACATGTCTCTGTTGCTATGCATAATATCAGCAAGGAGTATGGCAAAGGAGGTCAGAAGGAAACATTGTCTTTATTGAAAACCATGTGAAGTGATGGCGTGAGTAATGGGTTAACCAATCACTTGTCTCCACAGTGTCTGTGCATCAGTCACTTCCTCCTAGGGGGAGATTGTTCTCTCCCCTAGTTCAAGGTGGAAAACTAAGTAACAACAAATGTCCTAAGTTCTTAGTACTGAACAAAACAACAAGTTCTTTGCATTTGGGGCCGAAGGTCTGGCACAGGATGTGTGGGCTTGGTGTTTGGAACCGCTGTCATCTCTGAGGTTGCACCAATCCTGACCTATCCTGAGATAGTAGATAACCCAGAAGCTAACTCCACTCAGGGGGCTCTCACTCCACCACCTGTGAGGTGACAAGCCTCCTTGTTGTAACAAGTCTTTTAATAAAAGTAATACCTTGACTGATTATTCATTTTGCCTCTCCTCACTATTGATTAAGGATAGAATTTCCACGACAAGGTTTACTTTCAAACAGGACTATGACCCGAAGCACACAGCCAAGAAAACGCAGCAGTAGCTTCGGGACAAGTCTCTGAATGTCCTTGAGTGGCCCAGCCAGAGCACGGACTCTCTGGAGAGACCTGAAAATAGCTGTACAGCGACGCTCCCTATCCAACATGAAAGAGCTTGAGAGGATCTGCAGGGAAGAATTGGAGAAATTCCCCAAATACAGGTGTGCAAATCTTGTAGCGTAATAGCTAAGAATTTTCCCAGAAGTGGTTAGAGTCTATGGATTCAACAATTACATTGAACTGATTTCTGACGTACTGTTCCTTCTTTATCCGCATTCTGTATTGTTTTAGTGGTTCACCATAGTAAAGGGGTAGGTATTCTGGGTCTCTATGTTTTTGGTTGGATAGGTTTCTCAATTTATTTCAAAGGTTTTTGCATTCTTCATCAAAACATTTGTCATTGTTGTAAATTTTCTTTGGTTGTCTTCTTCAAATGTGTATATTTGATAGAGAAGCTGAAGGTCAAATACACTGTTTTCTATGGTCAAGTTTACACCTTTACTATTACAGAGAAATGTTTTGTCCAGGAAGTTGTCTAGAAAGGATTGAACTGGATGACTATGTACAGACCCAGCATGCGACAGAGCTGCATGAGTTGTGTTGTGACCTGTTTTTGTTGGTTGTTTTGTCACTGTTGTGTCTAGGGGGGACATATTTGGGAGGGAATGCTGTCACCTCCAGGTAGGTGTTTGTCCCCCTGTGTGCTAAGAGTGTCAGGTTCTTGTCCAGTTCTGGCATTTAGGTCGCCACAGATATGTATGTATATGTCCCTGGGCCGGGAAATGGTTGCACAACCCCTCTAGGATGGAGAAGCTGTCATCGTTAAAGTATGGGGATTCTATTGAGGGGACGTAGGTAGCACACATTATGACATTTTTCTCTGTTGAGATAGTTTCCTTATTAATTTCTAGCCAGATGTAAAATATTCCTGTTTTGACTAATTTAATAGTGTGGGTTAGGTCTGCTCTATACGAAATTAGCATACCCCCTGTTGAGTCTCTTCCCTGTTTCACACCTGGTAGTTTGGTGGATGGGACTACCAGCTCTCTGTAACCTTGAGGGCAACCAGTGGGTCCGTCTCCTCTATACCATGTTTCTTGTAGGATGACATTGTCTGTATTTCCAATTTCTTTGATGAAGTCGGGGTTCCTGCTCTTTAGGCCTCAGACCTTGTATATTCCAGGATGAGATAAAAGTAAAAGATGCTCTACCCTGACGGACACGGATGCTCTACCCTGACGGACACGGATGCTCTACCCTGACGGACATGGATGCTCTACCCTGACGGACACGGATGCTCTACCCTGACGGACATGGATGCTCTACCCTGACGGACACGGATGCTCTACCCTGACGGACACGGATTCTCTACCCTGACGGACATAGATGCTCTACCCTGACGGACATAGATGCTCTACCCTGACGGACATGGATGCTCTACCCTGACGGACATGGATGCTCTACCCTGACGGACACGGATGCTCTACCCTGACGGACATGGATGCTCTACCCTGACGGACATGGATGCTCTACCCTGACGGACATGGATGCTCTACCCTGACGGACATGGATGCTCTACCCTGACGGACACGGATGCTCTACCCTGACGGACAAGGATGCTCTACCCTGACGGACATGGATGCTCTACCCTGACGGACATGAGTGCGTTCTTCTTCAACCTGGAGTTGAGGTCGGCGCAGCGAAGCAGATGTTCCATCTATGTCGTCCATCAGGGTCTCTGATGTCGGATCCAGCGGAGATGAGGAGGATGGCTATGGACATCTACGCAGACCTTTACGGTGAGAGCAACACTGAGCTCAGGCCTTAGCCGAGTGCTTCGCTGGAGGGTGATATTTTGTTTCAGGAACTAACAGCGGCTGTGCAGCAGGCCATGCGCTGAGGGTCGATGGACCGACAGCCAAGTTTTATCAATATTTCTTGGGTGCATTGGGGAGGGTTCTCTTAGAGGTATTTCGGGAGTCCTTTGAGAACTATGTCACTACTGCCGAAGAAGGAGGACTTAGCTCTATTGAAGAACTGGAAGCCGGTGTCGTTGCTCTGCTTGGATTATAAAATACTGTCCAAGTGTTTGACAAATTGTCTGAAAGGTTGTTTGGACACAATAGTTCACAGGGAGCAGGCATACTGTGTGCCTGGGTAGACAATAATGGACAACTTGTTTATTTTGAGAGATGTGATAGACATCACTAGGATGTATGATCAGGATCAGCGGTTCATTTCGACAGATCAAGAAAAAGCTTTCTGTTAAGGATCATGGAAGCATTTGGCCTGGTTACCGGGTTTAGATCATGGGTCAACGTATTGTACTATCTGTTAAGGATCATGGAAGCATTTGGCCTGGTTACCGGGTTTAGATCATGGGTCAACGTATTGTACTATCTGTTAAGGATCATGGAAGCGTTTGGCCTGGTTACCGGGTTTAGATCATGGGTCAACGTATTGTACTATCTGTTAAGGATCATGGAAGCTTTTGGCCTGGTTACCGGGTTTAGATCATGGGTCAACGTATTGTACTATGGGGCGTCTGTTATGGTAAAAGTCGGGGGTGGGCTGAGCCGACCAGTCCCAGTTAGGAGAGGGATTAGGCAGGGGTGTCCACTCTGGGGTCAGCTCTACTGTTTAGCCATAGAACCACTGCTGTGTAGGCTGAGGAAGTGGCTGCAGTGGTCAGTTCCCTGGGCAGTACGTGGGGAGACAGTTTCATTGTCAGCTTATGCTGATGATGTAACAGTGTTTGTTAGAGGGGAGGTAGATGTAGAAGAGGTTAGCAGGGCTTTAGTGTTGTTTGAGGGGGTGGCATCAGCTAAGCTGGGGTGGGCAATTCCAGTCCTCGAGGGCCTGATTGGTGTCACAGTTTTGCCCCAGCCCCAACTAACACACCTGACTCCAATAATCACCTAATCATGATCTTCAGTTTAGAATGCAATCAGCTGTGTTTGCTAGCGATGGAGGAAAAGTGTGATACCAATCAGGACCCCGAGGACTGGAATTGCCCACCCCTGAGCTAAGGTGAACTGGGAGAAGATTGAGGATCTGATTATGGGGAGATGAGCCAGAGCAGGATCTCCTAGTCTTCCTGGGGAGTTACAGTGGGCCAGAGCAGCATCTCCTAGTCTTTCTGGGGGGATATAGTGGGCCAGAGCAGCATCTCCTAGTCTTCCTGGGGAGTTACAGTGGGCCAGAGCAGCATCTCCTAGTCTTTCTGGGGGGCTATAGTGGGCCAGAGCAGGATCTCCTATTCTTCCTGGGGGGTTATGGATGTGGGGCCAGAAGCACAGCTATCTCCTAGTCTTTCTGGGGGGTCTATAGTGCAGCCAGAGGCAGGATCTCCTAGTCTTCCTGGGGGGTTACAGTGGGCCAGAGCAGGATCTCCTAGTCTTTCTGGGGGGCTATAGTGGGACAGAGCAGGATCTCCTAGTCTTCCTGGGGGGTTACATTGGGTCCAGAGTGACATCTTTCCATCAACAAGCTGCACAGAGACTTCTGTACCAGCAGGGGGTGTGCTGGTTGGGCTATTCTGGGGTGAGCAGGGGACCTTGACTACGACAGGCCTCTGTTCCTGTTGGATCTAGAGCAGGTCAATATGTCGGCCATTACTCCGTTCTACCGCGCTGTGCGTTGGGCGTGGAACAATACTTCTGTTCACAGAGACGTTTCTCGGCCAGGAGCACAGCTAATGGAGGAGCCACTGTTTCACAAGCCCCTCCTCCAGACCAGAGTGCTGATCTCTGACAGCTTGCGGGCCAGGCTTGTGAGAGTGGGGTTCACTAAATTGGGTGACCTGCAAGAAGAGGCTAGGTGGAAATCTGCCAGCGACATTGGAGTAGGATCCTCCATGAATTCAGCCAGGCTGCTGCAGCAGGCTGTGGTGGAGGGGGTCCGTGCTGCACTACCGGGCTTGTTCAGAGAGCTGCTGGGGAGTAGGCAGAAATTGGACCGTCTAACCACGAATGACACTGACCTACCTCTTTTCACAATTACGGCCGCTGCAGGGGAACACCAGGAGAGTGAGGGAATGATCCTATCGTTCAAGACTCCGGAACTGGGGGCCTTTTGCACAGCCAGCAAAAATGGTCTGTATGCAGCGGCTGTGAAGAAATACCATCTGCATGGGCTCAGGGCAACAGGGTTGCCAGGGTGTTTGGGACCAGGTTCTTCTCTGAGAGGATGTTGGCCCTCCCTGTATAAGCCTCCCATAGAGAAGCGTCTTTCTGATATAAAGTGGAGGATTAATCACAGGTCTACTGGTAGAGATACGTGTCTCACCTTGATCCAACAGGGACTGCCGAGTAAACCTGTTGAGGCAGATAAAAATTGCAATGTGGAAGACCGAGATGCAGGGGGCAGGGTGTACGGACCCCAGAGCTGTACAGCTTGGGCTGGTGACGGCTCTGCAGACACAGGAGCATGTACAGTACCAGTCAAAAGTTTGGACACACCTACATTGAAGAATAATAGTGAAGACATCAAACCTATGAAATAACACATATGGAATCATGTAGTAAACAAAAAAGTGTTAAACAAAATCAAAGTAGCCACCCTTTGCCTTGATGACAGCTTTGTACCCTCTTGGCATTCTCTCAACTAGCTTCATGAGGTAGTCACCTGGAATGCATTTCAATTAACAGGTGTGACTTGTTTAAAGTTAATTTGTGGAATTTCTTTCCTTCTTAATGCGTTTGAGCCAATCAGTTGTGTTGTGACAAGGTAGAGGAGGTATACAGAAGATAGCCCTATTTGATAAAAGACCAAGTCCATATTATGGCAAGAACAGCTCAAATAAGCAAAGAGAAACCACAGACCATCATTACTTTAAGACATGAAGGTCAGTCAATGCGGAACATTTCAAGAACTTTGAAAGTTTATTTTAAAGTGCAGTCGCAAAAAGCATCAAGCGCTATGATGCAACTAGTTCTCATAAGGACCGCCATAGGAAAGGAAGACCCAGAGTTACCTCTGCTGCAGAGAATAAGTTCATTAAAGTTAACTGCACCTCAGATTGCAGCCCAAATAAATGCTTCACAGAGTTCAAGTAACAGACACATCTCAACATCAACTGTTCAGAGGAGATTGCATGAATCAGGCCTTCATGGTCGAATTGCTGCAAAGAAACCACTACTAAAGAACACCAATAAGAAGAAGAGACTTGCTTGGGCCAAGAAACATGAGCAATAGACATTAGACCGGTGGAAATCTGTCCTTTGGTCTGATGAGTCCAAATTTGATATGTTTGGTTCCAACCGCCATGTCTTTGTGAGACGCAGAGTAGGTGAATGGATGATCTCTGCATGTGTGGTTTCCACCGTGAAGCATGGAGGAGGAGGTGTGATGGTCGGGGGGTGCTTGCTGGTGATACTGTCAGTGATTTATTTAGAATTCAAGGCACACTTAACCAGCATGGCAACCACAGCATTCTGTAGCGATACTCCATCCCATCTGGTTTGTGCTTAGTGGGACAATATTTTTTTTTCAACAGGACAATGACCCAACACACCTCAAGGCTGTGTAAGGGCTATTTGACTTTAAAGGACAGTGATGGAGTGCTGCATTAGATGACCTGGCCTCCACAATCGCCCGACCTCAACCCAATTGAGCTGGTTTGGGATGAGTTGGACCGCAGTGTGAAGTAAAAGCAGCCAACAAGTGCTCAGTATACGTGGGAACTCCTTCAAGACTGTTGGAAAAACATTCCAGGTGACTACCTCATGAAGCTGGTTGAGAGAATGCCAAGAGTGTGCAAAGATGTCATCAAGGCAAAGGTTGGCTACTTTGAAGAATCTCAAATATAAAATATATTTTGATACATTTAACACTTTTTTGTTTACTACATGATTCCATATGTGTTATTTCAAAGTTTTGATGTATTCACTATTATTCTACAATGTAGAAAATAGTACAAATGAAGAAAAACCCTTGAATGAGTAGGTGTGTCCAAACGTTTGACTGGTACTGTATATGGGGGGCTGGTGATCTGTCTGGGGGATTGTGTATGGTTGTGGGGTGTCAGCGGAGTTCTATGTATAGTGGACGAGGAAGGGGGCTTGTTTCTAACTTTCTGTTAAAATGAAATAACGTTTGTGCTTTTATTGGTGCACCTATTGGGCCAATAAAGGTACTTCTTTTAATAAAATTAAAATCTCTCTCTCTCTCTCCTCTCTGAGGTCATAACATGATCCTCTCACACCTGCACAGTTGTGAAGAAGGTACGGCAGTGCCTCTTCTCTCTCAGGACGCTGAAACAATTTGGCATGGCCCCTCAGATCCTTAGGAACGTTTACAGCTGCACCATCGAGAGCATCCTACTGTGGAACTCTACAACTCTACTGTGGAAAGTCTAAACGTCAGAGGTATCGGATTCACATGGAATTGTTGTTTAATTCAAATGTTTGAATATGAAATTATTTGTGAAGAGATGAAATGTAATTTTAGCTTCCAAATGAGAGATTTGGGTTTTCATAAGTTTGGCTTCTGCTCAACCAGGGGCCCGCCCCTGTGAAGAGACATGGGTTATAAACTTTTCAGACACACCCCTCTCCCCCCACTATAAAAGCCATTGACAAAAATATAACTTCCTGTTCCGGGTACATTTAGGATGACGATCCGATGTCAGAATGGTTCAGATAATAACTACAGAACTAAGCCAACATCAGCATGGACTTTGGTTGTAAATGGTATGAACTTTGAACTCGTATTCATTACAGAAGTGATACCTCCTAGCCGTTGAGTTAGCAACAGCTGCTACAAACGCAGGTTAGGAAGGACAGTCAGAGTATCCCGTCTACTCCACAACGACGTTACCACATATCCAGTGACCACCAGAGACATTCTTCAAAGGACAGAGGACTCGGGTTGGCGATACGGTCTTCCATCTACCACCAACCTACTGAAGAGCAGCTCAGAGTAAATATTTATTGCATTTTCTTTTTCTAAATGGGCGGTAATTTAGAATGCATAAGATACTGTATTTACGATGGTACAGCTTCGCCTATGTTCCAGTCTCCCGCTCTTTCACTAAAATCCCGCCCCTTTTCTTTGTGTAACAAGCTGTCATATCTATTCCGCCCGCTAGGGACGTTTGCCTTTATGACGTCAATTTGTGATCAAGTTATGATTTAATTGTGTATGTGTGATTCTGTGTGATTAGTTAGGTATTTAGTAAATAAATAATTAAACCCAATTTTGTATTGCTGATTCAACTTGTTAGCCAGGATTCTTGCAGATAACCAAGGATTTACCACTTTCAGATGAGACTGAATAAAATGACGATTAATGTGACTGCTATGGATGTAAAACATTACTAAATCTTTAAGAGTTTATTCGGAAGATAACAGCTCTATAAATATTCTTTCGTGGTGTCCCTCTCTAGTTAATTACATTTACATGATTAGTTCAATCAGGTAATATTAATTCCGGAGAAATTATTTTATAGAATAGCATGTCATAGCAATTAATCTGGCATAGCCAAAGACACGACAACATGAAGACAGCCTAACCAGCTCTGCTAGGGTGAGTAAAATGGTCTAGGGTGAGGTGTTCTTTCATTTGTGTCTGGAAGTAGCTAGTAAGCTAGCCAACGTTAGCCAGTTAGCTTGGGTGCTTGACTGCCATTTTGAGGTCAGAACTCTAGGATCAACCCTACTCCTCGGCCAGAGCATCCAGTGTGCACTCTGAACGCTCTGAGAGCAAAACGCTATGAATTTACGAACAGACAATCTGACAAAGCTCTGGATTTACAAACGCCCAGCGCACTCAGCGCACTTTGGCACTCCAGATTGAATTTTACGAACACACCCGAAATCATTAAATGTCTCGCTAGTAATTTGTTATGCTAACAAGCTAGCAAGAGGTTGCATAGCAACAGCATCAACTTCAGGTACAGGTGAAGCACTAGTACGCTCAACTGAAAAGATACCGTTCGTTTACAGTATACTAAAATAGTATAAAACAGTATGTTAGTATGGGTATTCGAACATAGCTATGGATTGTTTATGTGTGGCAGAGGATGAATGGGCAAGACAAAAGATTTAAGTGCATTTGAATCGGGGTATGGTAGTAGGTGCCAGGTGCACCGGGTTTGTGTCAAGAACTGCACCACTGCTGGGCTTTACACGCTCAACAGTTTCCCGTGTGTATCAAAAATGGTCCACCACCCAAAGGAAATCAAGGGGTGCAACTCAATATTAGGAGGGTGTTCTTAAAGTTTTGTACACTCAGTGTATCTATTTCTCCTGTTACTGGTCACTATTACTGCTGTTTACATGTATATATTACCATTAGTATCTATTTCTCCTGTTACTGGTCACTATTACTCCTGTTTACATGTATATGTTACCATTAGTATCTATTTATCCTGTTACTGGTCACTATTATGCTGTTACAATGTATATCCCACACTATTATTACCCATTAGTATCTATTTTAGTTACCTGCATTCTAACTCACACACAAGCTTGTCACTATTACTAGGCGGGGATAGCATGTATAATATATTACACCATTAGTAATTATCTACTTATCCTGTTATACTAGGGTCACTATAAATTACATGCATGTTGTTTAGTTGACATGTGTATGCGTATAACAGGTATAACCCCTTAGTATCTATCGGCCATGGAGATCGTAGATGGTATAGAGTACGGTATATACGTATGAGATGAGTACTGTAGGGTAATGTAAATAAAGTTGGCATAGTTTAAAGTGGCTAGTGGTCATGTATTCATAAAGATGGCAAGATGCAAGTAGATGATATAGAGTACATGTATATACAATGAGATGGGTATGTAGGGTATATTTATCCTGCTTACTAACATTGGTTGAATTAACTGCTTTGTTTACATGTATAAATGTTATGCGCCATATTTAGTAGTGTATTTTATTCACTGTTACTGATCAGCTTTGAGTCTTAGTGCGTTACACTGTTTACATTGTATTATATATCTAGCCCACTTATGTAAATATCTTATTCTACTCTCAATCCTGTTAAGTCTAATGGTTCACTATCTACCTGCTAGTTTTTTGATGATATAGTATTGAGCTAGGTAGTATCTTAGAGAATTTAATTGAGTCAGTATCTGTTGTTAGCGGTCAGCGGTCACCATGTAACTGCCGCAAATCGCTCTTGTATTGATCATGTATAATAGGTGACGCCATTTGGTATTCTCATTTTATCACCTGTCTACTAGTCTGGTGTCAAGGTGACTTTTACTCCTGTTAGATATAGTATATAAGAAGCTGGTTGTTACCATTTTAGTAACAGATCTATCTTTATCCTGTTATGGTCAAGTAATTACTCCTGTTTACATTGTATAATTATTACCTTAGTATCTACATATTTATCCTGCTACTGGTATATTACTCGCGGTTTTTCCTAACATTGTTTTTAGCTTATTTATGTGATTAGTAGTCTAATTCTATTGCTCATGTTCTGACGGTCTACTTTCACCCCTGTTTACATGTAATATATTTAATTGTATTCTATTTATCCTGCTAACTGGGTCCTATTACTCCCTGTTTACATGTTTATATTCCATTAGTAATCTATTTATCCTGTTACTGGTCACTATAATCCTGTTTACATGTATATATTACCAAGTTAGTATCCTATTTATCCCTGCCGCTTGTACTCGGTCCTATTACTGCGCCTGTTTGACCATGGATGATGATATGACTATTGACCATTAGTATCTATCTACCTTGGGTCGGTGGTACTGGAGATCAACAGCTAGTCTACTGTGGCTTGGGTGGTGCTGTGTTCGCTCATATCTTGTTATATATTACCATTAGTATATTTATCTGCTACTGGTCCTATTACTGGGAATGGATCTTTTGGCCCTTTTCCTGTATTACATGTATATTTACCATCTAGTTAATTATCTACTTATCCTGTTACTGGTTCACTATTATGCTGTGTGATCATACATGTATCATGGGTATCTACCAGTACGTTAAGTGCTTATTGTCTGCTGTCCTTGCTCGAGCGCGTACCTGGTCGACTAGATTTCTTTTGCCGCCTGGTGACTCCTGTTGTACCCGTATGTCATAGTATTACCATAGTGATCTATTTATCCTGTTTACCAGACCTCAGTTAACTCAATTATGCCTCGTTTACATGTATATATTTGACGAATTAGTATCTAAGCCCTTTTTAAATACGCTGTTACTGGTCAGGTGTATTGATCGTGCGGGCCTGTTAGTAAGCAGTGTATATGTCTTACAGTTCACCAAGTATGCTATGTTATCCTGTGAGCGTGGTCAATACTATACTTATACTGCCCGACAGGCTGATATATGACATGTATACTCTTACTTACCATTACGTGAATTTCGGCTCATTTAGTCCTAGTATCTGAGTGACACTATGTTTGTTACTGAGCTCGCTAGTGGTTTATCATGTATTAGGGTTGATCGAATGTAACCATAGTCCGTCCCTTTACTTTTTACTAGCCTGTTTTACCCTGAAGGTCAGCTGATTTGACTAGAGGCTGTGCTTTAGCGTGCTCTTATGCTGTCACCATCAATTAGTCTTATATCCATCTAATACCTGCTACTGGTTCACCATTACTCTCCTGTTTACATGTATATATTAACCATTAGTACTATTTATCCCTGCTACTGGTCACCATTACTCCTGTTTACCTGTATATATTAACATTAGTATAATTTATTCTGCTACTGGTCACTATTTACTGCTTGTTTAACATGTTAATATATTACCTATTAGTTCTTTATCCTGCTACTGGTACTATTCTACGCTGTCTGTGTGGGTGGGCTGTTACATGTATATCACTCTAATACTCCAATTGCAGTCATTTTTGTCCGTTATTGATTGCTGTAACTGCTACTGGTCACTTATTACTCCTGTTTACATGGTAGGTTTCCAATTAAGCATTTTAATTTACCTCTCACTTCTCCAGTTCTGCCTCTCTGCTCGCAATACTGATGGAAACGAACTAAAAAAATTCTCTGAAACTGGAACCACTTATTCCCCTCACTATAGCTTTAAGCACAGCTGTCATGAGCAGGTCAGACAGCATTACCGCACCGCACTGTCTGAAAATAGTCCATTATAGATTTTAGCCGCACAATAACAGAACTGACCGGGGTGCTCCCTCTTTTACCCTTATAGAACTGGATTCTATTGAGTTTATTTCCTTTGCCTCTCCTCACAATCAATCTCCTTTGCCCGTCTTTGTGTTGACATTAGTTGGGTATCTCGACTTCTTTCTTGAGCTCGTATCTTCAATCTTTTTCTACTCTGACTAACTTCTTTTTTTTAACTTGCTATCTTGTACTTTACTACCCTTCGGCCCTCGAGTTGCCGCTCACCTACCGCTCATGGCTCTTTTATATTTTTTATTTATTTATATATATACTTTTGTTTGCCTTCACCTCCCTTATGCTCACCTCACTTGCTCATATTGTATATAGACTTATTTTTCTAAACTGTATTACTTGACTGTATGTTTGGTTTTACTCCATGTGTTAAACTATGTGTTGTTGTTATGTGGGCTCCTCTGAAGTGCTTATTGCGTTTTATCGTTGGCCCGAGTCTGAATCCTTCGTACGGATTGGTAGGTTGGAACTGTAGTTTTCTCAATTTGCCTAACCAGCCTGATGGTTAAATAAAGGTGAAACTTAAATAAAAGTAATAAATAAAAATGAGTATCTATTTATCCTGTTACTGGTCACTATTACTCCTGTTTACATGTATATATTACCATTAGTATCTATTTATCCTGTTACTGGTCCATATTACTCTGTTTACATGTATATTTACCATTAGATATCTATTTATCCTGTTACTGGTCATATTACCTCCTGTTTACATGTATATATTACCATTAGTATCTATTATTTATCCTGCTACTGGTCCATATTACTCTGTTTACATGTATATATTACCATAGTATCTATTTAATCCTGTTACTGGTCATATTCCTCCTGTTTACATGTATATATTACCATTAGTATCTATTTATCCTGTACTGGTCACTATTATCCTGTTTACATGTATATATTACCATTAGTATCTACTATTATCCTGTACTGGTCACTATTACTCTGTTTACATGTTATATTACCATTAGTATCTATTATTTTCCTGTTACTGGTCACATTACTCCTGTTTACATGTATATATTACCTTAGTATCTATTTATCCTGTTACTGGTCACTATTACTCCTGTTTACATGTATATTTACCATTAGTATCTATCTATTTTCCTGTTACTGGTCACATTACTCCTGTTTACATGTATATATTACATTAGTATCTATTTTATCCTGTACTGGTCACTATTACTCTGTTTACATGTATATATTACCATTAGTATCTATTTATCCTGTTACTGGTCACTATTATTACTCTTTCGTTTTAGCATGTATATATTACCATTAGTATATTTATCTGTTACTGGTCACTATTACTCCTGTTACATGTTATATAGCACACTAGTTATTACCATTTATATATTCCTTCCATCAGCGCCTGTCTACATGTATATCCACCTATCAGTCCACATCCATACATCCACTTATGCTGCTGCCATATACTGTTTACTATTATTATTTATCATGCTACTAGTCAAGTTTCTCCACTCCCTGCCTAATCTACATATCTACTCAATACTTCAGTTTCCCTACACATTGTAGGGTGGTACTGGCACTGACCCTGTATATAGCCTTCCTCCTTATTTCTTATTTTGTTTTATTTATCTATATTTATACTATTTTGATATTTGATTACTTCACTGTTGGGTAAAGCTCACGAGTTAAGCAGTTTCACTTGCGCGCATCTCTCCCTCTCTCTCTCTCTCTCCTCTCTCCTCCTCTCTCCCTCTCTCTGGCTCTCTGCTTCTCTCCTCAGCAGCCCGCTAAAAGTCTAGCATCAGCCCTGTCTCTCTCTCCTGATTATTCAGCTGACAATGCATAATGCAAAATACTCCAGAGCCGAGATAGAACCAACAATCATTCCAAGGCCCTGCATCAAATTATAACTTGGAAAAATTTGGCACCCGCTCGTTTTCTTCCAGGGTCAGAGACATGCAAGAGAGAAAAGAGAGCAATAGAGAAAGAGAGAGAGAGAGCGAGAAGAGAGAGAGAGAGCGAGAGAGAAGACGAGAGGAGAGGAGAGAGAGAGAGAGAGAGAGAGGGAGAGAGAGAGAGAGAGAGAGAGAGAGAGAAGAGAGAGAGAGAGAGAGAGAGAGAGAGAGAGAGAGAGAGATGAGAGAGAGAGAGAGAGGAGCGAGAGAGAGATGAGGAAGAGAGAAGAGAGAGCAGGAGGAGAGAGAAGAAGAGAGCAGAGAGAGAGGAGAGAGAGGAGAGAGAAAAAAAGAAACTACCTGAATATTAAAAAAACAAAAAACAAATGGATGAGAAAGGGGAGAGATAAAGAGAGGACAGCAGAGAAACGGAAAGGAAACTGAAAATGTGGAGAAAGTACTCGTCCGTACAGGCAAGATGTCAGCTGTCTGTGCTGAGCAATAGATTTTTAGATTGTCCAGACAGAGCAGACTTGTTAGGCCGGGCTGTCACTGGCCTGGAGTGCTCTGGAAGTCCTATTTAATGTGAGAGGTGGCTAGCAAGAGAGGAATGTTCTCTCTTGATGATACTACTAACATGTCTGTGGCCAAAATTGCTACCATTACTAGGCTGCCACAGCTATGATGTCTATAGCCACTACAACAAACCCCATTCAGCGGCTATCTTGGCTGCTTATTAAACCTCACCACTGAAAGAAATGATGTGTTCATGCAATTACCAAAATAGCCGCAGAACAATGCTGCCCCCACCGCTACATGTGAATCTCTCTCCTACCACAAGGCTTCTGTCCTGGACTGACACGGCTTCAAATACGGGTGTGACATTCTGCTAACTATACCAAAATTCACATTTTTTTCCCAGCATTCCTGTTTGGATGATTCCGGGCTTTCCTGCTTATTCCATTCTGATTCAATGAATCTTCCAATTGGGTTTTTCTGGAAAACCTGGACATTTTTGGGGGGAAATTACTGGAATTTTGCAATCCTAGCTGGAAGCGTTAATAACTATACTCCTTGAAATAGAACTTGAATCTGTCCTCCCCAAGGCAAATTTATCAAAATCTAAATTCTACCCCTGACATGGCCTAGAGCAGTGATTCTCATTGGAGACCGGGGGCGGGCCCTCAGAGAAAGAGAATTCGTTGATCTGGTTAGCCCTCGACTCTGTCTGTCATTTACAGAAGCCACATTAAACCAATCACCTCCTTTGTTTCATATGGGTGTCATTAGGCGATTCCATTACACACCTTCAGCCTGGCCCTCTCCACCCAGCTTATTATTCTGATTTGGTTTGTGTAATAACCTCTCCATGGAAAAAATACCCAGCTTATCATATTGCCTGTCACCTCACATTTGCAGACTGGAACTAAACTGCTCCCTAATGCCCATTTGCACTCTGCACCCACTATTGAGAGTGAGTCATGGAGAGGGAGAGCGGCAGAGACAAAGAAAGAAGGATGGATGGATAAAAAAGAGAGAGAGAGAGAGAGAGAGAAAGAGAGAGAGAGAGAGAGAGAG
>NC_036855.1:940706-943061 GCF_002910315.2 Salvelinus sp. IW2-2015
GGGGTGTGGTACATTTAAGCAATAAGGCCCGATGGGGTGTGGTACATTTAAGAAATAAGGCCCGATGGGGTGTGGTACATTTAAGCAATAAGGCCCGATGGGGTGTGGTACATTTAAGCAATAAGGCCCGATGGGGTGTAGTACATTTAAGCAATAAGGCCCGATGGGGTGTGGTACATTTAAGAAATAAGGCCCGACGGGGTGTAGTACATTTAAGCAATAAGGCCCGACGGCGTGTGGTACATTTAAGAAATAAGGCCCGATGGGGTGTGGTACATTTAAGAAATAAGGCCCGATGGGGTGTGGTACATTTAAGCAATAAGGCCCGATGGGGTATGGTACAGTATATGACCAATATACCACGGCTAAGGGCTGTTCTTATGCACAACACAACGCGGAGTGCCTGGATACAGCCCTTAGCCGTGCTATATTGGCCATATACCACAAACCCTTGAGGTGCCTTATTGCTATTATAAACTGGTTACCAAAGTAACTAGAGCAGTAAAACATATGGTTTGTCATACCCGTGGTATACGGTTTGATATACCACGGCTGTCAGCCAACCAGCATTCAGTGCTCGAACCACCCAATTTATAAAGGGCCAATATACTATGGCTAAGGGCTGTTCTTAGGCACCTCGCAAATCAGCATCCAGGACCCAAGCTATCAGTTTTATAATAGGATAATGGACTGACAGCATGCAGATTTGATATACAATACAAGTCTAACGTTTGGACACACCTACTCATTCAAGGGTTTTTCTTTATTTTGTCATATTTTCTACATTGCAGAATAATAGTGAAGACATCAAAACTATGAAATAACACATATGGAATCATGTAGTAACCAAAAAAGTGTTTGTCTTGATGACAGCTTGGCACACTCTTGGCATTCTCTGAACCAGCTTCAATGTACAATCAGTCACCTGGCAACATCAACATGCTCAGGTAATTAGCTCATTCACCTGGCAACATCAACATGCTCAGGTAATTAGCTCATTCACCTGGCAACATCAACATGCTCAGGAAATTAGCTCATTCACCTGGCAACATCAACATGCTCAGGAAATTAGCTCATTCACCTGGTAACATCAATATGCTCAGGAAATGGTAACGCAAGCGTGTGTGCGTCACCGTGGTAACAGATCTCAGATTATGCCCAAAGGCTAGGTCGAAAATATACAGGTTAAGACAATATAATAATCATAGATACAGTATAAAGCTGAAGATGGGAACTCCAGTTCTATCTGACCTTCCAACAGGGACGCTATTTTACCTGGGACCAGTCCTGAAAAGTCAAGCCACCTTTGAACACCAGTCATGGTGTTTTGCTTGCTATGCAAAAAGGTCCAAAAAAGATAGCAGGGAGACTAGAATACCGTTTCATGCATCAGTAATAGTAGACTGTACTACTGTAGAGAAACAATATGGTCAGATATATTTCTTACTTTTAAACAAATGAGCAAGAAAGCTAGCCGCTAGCTGGATAACTGATAGGAATTCTATTCATTTTAAATGAACGGTCTCAGTAAGCTTCCGCTAGCTAGCTAAGTTAAGGAGCTGCTTAGATAATGTGATATGCAACATTGTCCTTAAAATAATTTTGGTCAATGAAATAACATTATTTGTATGTATAATCAACAGATGGCACTGTTGGATAGCGTTTTGACTAAAGCTAGACAACTAGAAATGGGTAATCCACTTTCTCCTCTCCCAGTTTAGCTAGCCACACAGGGTAACTAGTTAGCTAGTGTTAGCTAAGTGGCTCGCTCTGACCCTACATTCAATGTTGGCTGACACTATCTTGTTTGTTACAACTGCACATTAATCAGCACCCGTTACAAACAAGCTCTTTCAGTCAAGGCCAGTTACAACAAGCAAGTCTCAGCTTATGCAGACAACAATTACTTGTCAGGCTAACGTTAGTTAGCTATGTTTTTCTAGCTGGGCATAAAATAAAATGATTGGGACCAAATACAACACACCACACACACACACACACACACAACAGCTCCACCAAAAAACAGGAGAATCAACAACTGGAATAAAAAAGAAAATTGGACCATGTCTAAAACACATAGCAAGCTAGCCTACAACAGCTCCACAAAAAGCAGCTACAGGTGAAGTCCTGATATTGGCCTCGTCTCTTTTCCTCTCTAACCTTCACCATCAGAGAATATAGCCTCGTTGGCCTGGTCTCTTTTCCTCTCATCTTTGCCATCTTAACCTTCACCATCAGAGAATAAATCCTCGTTGGCCTGGTCTCTTTTCCTCTCACCTGTGCCATCTTAACCTTCACCATCAGAGAATATAGCCTCGTTGGCCTCGTCTCTTTTCCTCTCACCTGTGCCATCTT
>NC_036855.1:943426-975946 GCF_002910315.2 Salvelinus sp. IW2-2015
TAACCTTCACCATCAGAGAATATAGCCTCGTTGGCCTGGTCTCTCTTCCTCTCACCTGTGCCATCTTAACCTTCACCATCAGAGAATATAGCCTCTTTGGCCTCGTCTCTTTTCCCGCCACCTGTGCTTACAAAAAAATGTGCTGCTCAACGGGCGAAGGGAAATGAGTGATACAATTAATCACCCGCACTCATTTGACCTGACACTTTGTGCAATTGCTTGTTAGAACATGAATCATGACACAAATGTACCAGTCAGCCACGGCGCTCAGCACACTAAAATGATGTTGCATTTATATTTGATAAGAATTGATCAACTATTGATTGCATACCAACCCCCGTGTTTTTTATAGTCACGTTGCGTTTATGATTGTGCTTGATATGTGATCTTATGTGATCTATAGAGATGTTAAACACCCAGTCGTCGTTGTGAGATCTGGGTCCATAGTCATAAAGCATCACAGAGTAGGAGTGTGCTCATCTGAGATCAGGTCATCCCCCTTTCTCTCGTTCATTAAGATTAAAAGTTTCATAAACTGATCTTAGTTCAGCGCTTCTAGTCTGAGAGCTTTACGAATACACGCACAGATATTCTGTACGTAACCTACACTCTTAGAAAAAAAGGGTTCTTCGGGGTTCTATGGAAAGATGTGGCTGGCTATAATTTTGTCATTTGTTACAACAGATTTACAGAAGATGCAGTGATAAGGAAATAAGGGGACGATGAGGATGGTCTCTAAAAGATCGTGACGCTAGGAGTTACATTATGTATCTATCTACTGAGAACACCAGTCATTTATTATGAATATGACCTTTAAACTGGAGATGGTTGTTCTAACATAGGCTTTTATATTACGCTACAATTTATGAAATATGACCTTGATATGAAACCATATCCGCAGCGGATGAAAGTGGCAAAATGGGTATAGATTCTCTTTGGGATGTATTTATTGCTAAGAGAAGAACATTTGGGCATCCCCTTTTTATTTTATTTATTTTTCATTATCCAATATGGCCGCCAATACTGAATCAGATTTTGGAAAGGTGATATTACTGTTGGATTTTTTGTTGACATATATTTGTGTATTTGTGAGTAGGTGGTAGTGGACCACTCTTCAACAATATGCTATTGTATTTCATAGGTAAAATGTCTAAAGTGGCAGAAATGTCCTGGAAACACAAGAAATCTCCCTGTAAACCACTTGAGTTTTGTTGAACTAGCTACTTTCTTGAGACCAGCGCTAAATTCACTTCTACCTCTTTTGTTGTTGAGAAAGTAGCCAGTTTCACCACGATCACAGAACATCTCAATGCTGACCAAATACCTGTGCTGCCTTTTGACCAACCACTGTTGGCTGTTGCAACATGTGTTCAGTGGAGCTTTCCTAAGGCTTATGGAGAGTAAATGTCTGTGGTTATGGTTGGTGGACTGCACATAGAGGTGGTCCTATGGCTCACAATAGGACACATTTTGGATGGCTCAGGTTGGACAGCTGCCTTGTGTGAGGCAGCACACTAAAACAGGCAGCTTGACTAAAACAACAGTCATCTTGAAGGAAGCTTGACTAAAACCACAGTCATCTTGAAGGAAGCTTGACTAAAACCTCGGGCCAACAGTCATTCAAGTTGCTTCTGCTTTTCATTATCAAAGATACGTGGAAAGATGATTGGCTGTTGGAAGTCCAAATGCACTTATTTTGATTGCTTGGAAAGCAAACAACGACTCAGAGGTATCCAACCTTTCCATTTCTGCAACATTGTTTCTTGAATTTCAAAGACTTGTAAGTGATTTTTGTCCGTGTACAACAGAACTAGAGAATGTTGGTCTTCATGTTGAAAATAGAGGCCTTTGTCTAATAACCTAGTTCTTTGCACTGGACAGAAACAAACTACGCAAGGGGGATTCCTAGCCACATTTGAGACGATTGAAAGCTCTACCAAGCTAAGAAATCTCAGACATCGAGTTCTGCCAAAAACACAAGACAACTACTCATGCATGACGCCTTCTACAAGCCCGATGAGCAAAACTTGAGCTGGTAAAAAGCGTATAGGGGGAGCAATTTCTAGTCTAACGAGAACCCTACTGTCTTTCTGGAGATGGATGGTAGCAGGACCTGAGCATGTTCCCCTCAGCCCTATGTTCCCTCACCGGCCTATGTTCCCTGGGGCCCTATGTTCCCTCAGCCCTACTGTTTCCCTTCAGCCCCTATGTTCCCTCAGCCCTATGTTCCCTGGGGGGCCCTATGTTCCCTCAGTCCCTTATGCTCGTGCCCTCTGGGGGGCCCTATGTTCCCCTGGGGGGCCTATTGTTCTCTCAGCCCTATGTTCCCTCAGCCCTATTTTCCCTCAGCCCTATGTTCCCTGGGGGGCCCTATGTTCCCTGGGGGGCCCTATGTTCCCTGGGGGGCCCTATGTTCCCTCAGCCCTATGTTCCCTCAGCCCTATGTTCCCTCAGCCCTATGTTCCTTCAGTTATATTGTATAAACCAGGGATGGAGGGGGCTGGGCCTGATCGCTGTAGATTCCTACCCACCTGCACCCTCTTCTTATTTTGATGCCAAAATCCTTGATGGAGCTGTCATTGTCCATTCCTTGCCTACCCACAAAGTTTTCACATTTGGTGAATATGGCAGTAGTGTCTTCCTGTCTTAAGTATTAGCATTAGTTGAACAACTGCAATAGAATCGATAGAGTAGCAAAGTTGATCATCTAAAAGTCTCAACGAGATAGAAGCAAGGAAGAGGCGTCCGAAAGAAAGTTGGGAGACAATCAAGCTTCAATGTCAATCTTCTGACTTTCTCAGAAACCCTAATAACAAAACAGGAGCTTTTCAAAATGTTGACACCGAAGGTGTGTGCCAATGAATCTGAAGATAGAAAAGAGATCTATGTTACAGTTGATGAGTCTGCGGTCTCAAAGCGCTCTCGGGACATTTATTCCCAGAATGTGCCGATGAAGAGGCAGACACAAGAGTATGCCTTCATCTTAAAGATGCCCTTCAAAAGGGTGCACAGACCATTATCATTCAAATAGTGGATTGTCCTCTTTGCTGGGCAGTTCTTCCATTTTAACCAAGGATTACCCAACCATAAAGCTGTGGATTGCTTTTGGTGTGGGTAAAAACTACCAGGATATTTGTGTCAACACCATCTACGAGAATCTTGGAATGCACAAGAGTTTGGCTTTGTCAGGCTTCCACACATTCACATGTTGTGATACAACCTCACCGTTTCAAGGAATGGTCAAAATACAGCTTGGACTGCATGGAAGTCATGACTGAGACCTTCATTTCCATGGCAGCTGAACCATTTCAACCCCTTGATCTGGATTGGTCCACTTTCACATTTGCTTGAGAGATACACCTGTGTTCTCCATGACAAGACAACCAGCTTGAGAGATACACCTGTGTTCTGTATGACAAGACAACCAGCTTGAGAGATACACCTGTGTTCTCCATGACAAGACAACCAGCTTAGATATTGTCAATGATCTGATGGAGGATATATTTTCCTAGAGGTCATTCTAGATGGAGAAATCAAATCAAATCAAATGTATTTATATAACCCTTCTTACATCAGCTGATATATCAAAGTGCTGTACAGAAACCCAGCCTAAAACCCCAAACAGCAAGCAATGCAGGTGTAGAAGCACGGTGGCTATAAAAAAAACTCCCTAGAAAGGCCAAAACCTAGGAAGAAACCTAGAGAGGAACCAGGCTATGAGTCCACTTCTGGCTGTGCCGGGTGGAGCCTATAACAGAACATGGCCAAGATGTTCAAATGTTCATAAATGACCAGCATGGTCAAATAATAGTAATCACAGTGAACAAGTCAGGGTTCCATAGCCGCAGGCAGAACAGTTGAAACTGGAGCAGCAGGGGAGCAGCAGGGGAGCAGCAGGGGAGAAGCCCCCCCCCCGCCTCCAGTCAGTGTACCAAACAAGCATTTGGTCAACAAGTCTGAATTGGAACCTTCACCAGAAAGATTTGGATGAGCTAATACAGTTGATTCCTGGACATCTTTGTGGACACTCTTACCAGAGGCTGACAAAGCCTACAAAAACCTCCCGAGGTATGGCTGCTAAAGTGAGCCCCTCTGTTCTCAGGAAGTGTAGATTCCAGGATGCTAGGTTATCATGCACTGCCTTATGCCATTGTGCTGGAACATGTAAATCAGGGCCGTAAGACTTTCATTTTCTCCACTAATCAGAATTGAAGGAATACCTTTGATGTATTATTACTTGATTTCATGTTTTTTTTATTGTTG
Source organism: Salvelinus sp. IW2-2015 (assembly GCF_002910315.2). Lineage (NCBI taxonomy): Eukaryota > Metazoa > Chordata > Actinopteri > Salmoniformes > Salmonidae > Salvelinus > Salvelinus sp. IW2-2015. Next base: position 947,690 of record NC_036855.1, read on the forward strand.
AAAATGTCACTTAATAAAGGTATTTTAAATGACTCCAATGGTGGCCATTTTGAATTCCGTTTCCTGGTTATTTTTTTAATGAGCACCCCTTCTAGAATGTTTTCATATCACCTGAGGAATGTTTGTACCAAATGCCATGCTTATATCTGCTCCATAATCTTTTTTACGACTATAAGGAGGGTAGCATGTAAAGCCTGTCAGAGTCCATGTGAGTGTAACCTCAATTATGTTATATACAACCAACCACACTGTGGATCAGCAGCTTTATTAAATGTTAGGAACACTGACACTAGGCTCTTGGCAGTCCTGAGATAATAACATCTTCAATAATGGGGAACAAATCTTACAAAAGTGATCATTGACGTGATTCAACATGTCCTCTGACAATACGTGATCAATCCTATTCTCAGTAACTGACAGCAGCATTAGAAAACTACTCAGCTACAATGGAATGACATCTGTCGTATTCACAAGCAATCTCTTTTTTTTTTAAACAAAATCTGCAGTTCAAACAATAACAAACAAACCGCTGTTTTGGTAAACAAGCGGAGGGATGTAGTTAGAGAAATGGGTAACAACTTTCCAGTTGATAGACAGAACTATGAATACATGGACTGACCATCCATGAGAGTAACATTTTAAGTCTAACCATGATTTGAGGCTTTACAGTGTTTTTTTTATATATTTTTTTTACATTAACACTGTTTACAAACAAAGGAGTAAAACAAGCTTCTGATGGGTGTGACAGCTGAATTGAACCCATGACACATTTATAAGTTATATTATTCAAGGATATACGTGTATATATAATTAATTTAAAAGTAAAAATAAGACTGTTTAGACCAGGCTGCTGCATCCAGACTGTTTAGACCAGGCTGCTGCATCCAGACTGTTTAGACCAGGCTGCTGCATCCAGACTGTCTCTAACCAGGCTCTTACATCCAGACTGTTTAGACCAGCTGCTACATCCAAACTGTTTCAGAACCCAACTGTTTGCACTGCTGCATCCAAGACTGTTTAGACCCAGGCTGCTGCAATCCAGAGTTTAGACCAGGCTGCTACATCCAGACTGTTAGACCAGCTGCTCATCCAGACGTTTTAGACAGGCTACTTACATCCCAGACTGTTTAGACCAGGCTGCTATCATCCAGACTGTTTAACCAGGCTGCTACATCCAGACTTTTAGACCAGGCTGCTGCATCCAAGAGTGAGGTTGTTTAACTTTTAATAACGAAAGGACAAGTTTAAATGTCGAGAAGACAACGAGCTGGGTAAGACGATAGGGACCATTTTATTAACTGAGGACTGGTAAGACGATAGGGACATTTATGGACTAAGACTTGGGCTGAAGCGGTAAAGACGATAGGAGACATTACTTATAGCTGTAACGATAGGAACATTTATTGTAGACATTACTGGTAAGACAATAGGGGACATTTATACTGAAAGCTGGTAAGACGAGTAGGGACATTTGATACTGACGAGTGGTTAAGCGATAGGAGACATTTATTGGTAAGGACATTACTGGTAAACAATAGGGACTTATACTGAGAGCTGGTAAGACGATAGGACACTTTATGTAAGCATTACTGGTAAGACAATAGGACATTTATACTGAGGAGCTCGGTAAAGACGAATAGGGACATTATGTGATAGGACATTACTGTATAGACAATAGGGGACATTATACTGAGACGCTGTAAACATAGGACATTTATACTGTAGGAGCTGTTAAGACGGATAGGTACATTTATACTGAGAGGCTGCTAAAATTAGGGGACATTTAGCGGTAGCGAGGAGTAACTGTAAGACATAGGACATTTATTGGTAGGACATTTATGGTAAGCGATTATGGACATTTATACTGAGAGCTGTAAGACGATAGGGACATTATACTGAGGAGCTGGTAAGACATAGGACATTTATACATAGAGCGAGTAAGACGATAGGGACATTATACTGAGGACTGGTAAGACGATAGGGACATTTATACTGAGGAGCTGGTAAACGATAGGACATTTATACTAAGGAGCTGGTAAGACATAGGGACAATTTTATACTAAGGAGCTGGTAGACGATAGGACATTATCTGAGGGTAAAGGGACACTTGACTGAGAGTAAGACGATAGGACATTATACTAAGGAGCTGGTAAGACTATAGGGACATTTATACGAGGACTGTAAACATAGGGACATTTACTGGAGTGGTAAGACGATAGGGACATTTATACTAAGAGCTGGTAAACGATAGGGGACATTTATTGGTAAGGGACTATTTACTGGTAAGACGATAGGGGACTTTATACTATGAGAGCTGTAAGACGATTATTGAGGACATTTATGACTGAGGAGCTGTTAATGACGCATAAGGACATTTATACTGAAGGAGCTGGTAAGACGATAGGGAGCATGTATACTGAGGAGCTGTAAGACGATAGGGGAATTTATACTGAGGACTGGTAAGACGATAGGGACATTTATACTGAGAGCTGTAAGACGATAGACATTTATTGGTAAGGAATTACTGGTAGACGATAGGACATTACACAGGAGCTGCGGACATTTTACGCATCTTTGACTAGGCATGGCGTAAATAAAAGTACAGGCTTTGTTGCGGCAATACTTTCAATATAAAGAAAAGTCGCAAAAGTTGTGTGTCTCATTAAAGATGTCTAACAAATATAATATTATATTATTATATTTATAAGACTAATTGGGTTTTCTGCTAGTGCTGACGCCTCTCAGCCCATAGCCGAGCCAGGCAAGTGAGTGAAACCACCATTACTGCATCACGTATCTGATCAGAGTGACGACGGCTCTGAGGACATTTAGTGCACAGTCTATGGCTCATTGTGTGCGACTGATGATGCGCTAATGCATATGCAAAGAGCCGTTAATGCTCGTGGGATGGACGGGAGAGAGAGCGCATCGGCCAGGTGCCAGGGGACAAGGTCCATTCGCCGCAAGAGTGGTGACAGGATGAAGGTCCAGTCGGGAGTCATTTCGATTAGAAATTAACATCTCTTTTCCGAACACTCTGTGAATTACGGTCAGGCCGGACTTGTGGCACGTCAAAATTGAGCAGGTGGATTTCTCTGCATAGGGGGGGGGGGGGTATACAGCCAGGGATCACAATCAAAGGCACTACTTAACCCTTTAAGAGCATGTGTTAGGACTGCAAAATAATTAAGGACTAATTAGTTATTGATTCAAGGCCGTAACGTTTATAGGGGTTACAGCATTTGGGGCATCAAGTTTTGCATGACAATCTCACCCTCTGTCCTGTCATAGGCTTTCAAAGTAATTCCAACTCATAAATGATTCTCCCAGTCAAGGACAAACAAATAACTCTTTATTATCTCTTTAACGTTACATGTTACCTGAGCGGGAAGGGAAAGAGAGAAAGAGAACGCGAGACAGATAGATAAAGAGAGCGATAAAGAGAGAGAGAGACAGAGAGAGAGAGGGGAAAAGAGAGAAAGAGTTACAATTGTTACAACACATAATATGACATTTGAAATGTCTTTATTCTTTTGGAATTTCTGAGTGTAATGTTTTTACTGTTCATTTTTATTGCTTATTTCACTTCTGTTTTTTATCTACAGTACTTCACTTGCTTTGGTAATGTTAACATATGTTTCCCATGCCAATAAAGCCCCTTGAATTGAATTGAATTGAGAGAGAGCGAGAAAGAGAGCGAGAGAGAGAGGGAGGGAGAAAGGGAGGGAGAGAGATAGCGAGAGAGAGAGGGAGGGCGAGAGGGAGGGAGAGGGATAGGACAGTGGCTGACATGACACATTATAAAGGTGGCATAGAAAACTGCAATGTCATACATCATCACAGGGTGTTGCTCTCTTACTGTAATCTAGCAGCTCATTCTACATTTGTGATGACACAATTCTCTCTATTCTCATTGGCTAGAGAATCGCATGTGGCATTAGACAATGTTGGTGTCATGAAGATATCAGTGTTATGACACTATTTATATTTTCATCAGATAAATCCACTTTTCAGAACATTTCATTTGAATAGAAGTTTTAACGTTTTGATGGTTTAGCCTCTTTTTGCCCAGGCTATCCTTGAACGTCATGGACATAAATAGGTAGGTAAATACTGGACAGCGTAAACAAAAACCAGAAACGATGATGGTTGGTAACCTTAAGCCTTCACACACTGTTTGTGATGTTGGCGTGTGAATGACCGTGTCAGGACTGGGGAGGAAGCAGACCCAGGAAGCAGAACCAGGAAGCAGACCAAGCCTTCTCTATTTATAAGCCTATTAGGAGCTAAACCCGAGTGGGCCAGAGAGGGGCAGGTACCGCATCTGTCTCTAATCCACTTCACCATTCATTTACTTTCTGCCCCAGCCAGCCACCTGGGTTCTGGTAACTTTCTAATCTGTCTAAGGTTTGATTGAGTTACAGTGAAGTAAGGTCATCCTGTCCTCATCAGGTGGGGTTCTGACTGTACGGAGCTGCATGGGCCACTAGCTGATGGCCAAATGTGCCCTGTCTCCTGCACCTGTACCCCTAGAACCCCTATTTCCCCTCTCTTTATTTTTCTCGCTTTCCCTCCCCTGCTTACCTCTTTCCTCCCGTGCCCTTACATCCTGTCCTTTGCTATCCCCCCCCCCCCCCCCCTCACACACACACATCACACACCGCGACAAGGACTCTCAATCAGATGGACAACCAGAGACGTGTCAAACTCAGTGTCTTCTTTATTAAATGACACGGGAGGAAGGGAAGAAAAAATATCAATTTCAATCCTTTTTGTTTTGTGTCTCTAGCCACTCTTCCCCCTTTCCACACTCTTCCCTTCCACCTCTTCCGCCTTTCCCCTTTGTGTCTTCACCTCCCCACCTCTTCCCCTTAACACACACCCTTCCTTTTCTGTTCTTCTTCTTTGCAAATTCAATTACCAGACTCGTGGACATTCCTGGGAGGAAATCTTCACACGAGCCAATTATGGCACTAACCTTATTGCAATGGCAGTTAATGTGGCAACTGTTGAATAGGAGATTTCAATGGTAAGCCTGCGTGATTTTCGCCACTGACAAATGTATTTGCTTTATTAAGGCATCAGCACTTGTTATTTGCTTTATTAAGCCATCAGCACGTTTATTTGCTTTATAAGACATGAAACCCGTTTATTTGCTTCAATCATGCAACATCAGCACTTCTCTCTTTGTGTGTGGTGGCAACGCTGAGGTATGTGGGTAATGAGCCCAAGTACTACTTGTTTCTCTGCTCCCCTCCTGTCCCCTCTCTGTTTTCCTCCTCGCCCTCCTGTCGGCCTCCTGTTTCTCTCTCCGCTCCTGTCCCTCTGTTCTCCTCTCCCTCTGTCCATCCTGTTCCGTCTCTTCGCTTTTGCTCCTCTCCCCTCCTGTTCCCTGCTTCCCCTCTGTTCCTCTCTCTCCCTCTGTTTCCTCCTCTCCCCTCCTGTTCTCGCTCATCCTCCTGTTCCCTCCTCTCCCCCTGTGTTCCTCTCATCCCCTCCTGTTCCCTCTCTCTCTTCCCTCCTGTTCCTCCTCCTCTCCCCTCCTGTTCCCTCTCCTCCTGTTTCTACTCTCCCTCTTTCCCTCTCTTCCTTCCTGTTTCCTCTCTCCCTCCTGTTCCTCCTCTCCCTCCGCCATCCTTCCTGTTTCCCTCCTGTCCTCTCCTCCTCCCTTGGTTTTCCTCTCGCCCTTGTTCTCCTCTCCCCTCTGTTTCCTCCTGTCCTTCTGTCCTCCTCGTCCCTCCTGTCCCTCTCTCCGTTCCTCCTCTCCTCCTTCCTCCTGTTTCCTCTCGCCCTCGTCCTCTGCCCGTCTCATCTCTGTTTCCTCTCTCTCCCTCCTGTTTTCGCTCTTCTCTCCTCCTGTTCCCTCTCGCTCCTTCCGCCTGTTTCCTCCTCTCCTCCCTCCTGTCCTCTCCTTTTCCCTCTTCCTCCCTCTCTGTTTCTTCCTCCTCTGCCCTCCTGTCCGTCTCTCGCCTCCTGTTCCTCTCTCCTGTTCGCTTCCCTCGCTCGTCTCGCTCTGTCCTCCTCTTTTCCTCCTGTTCCCCCTCTGTCCCCTGTTTCCTCTCTCTTGTCCTCTGTTCCCCTCTCCCCTCTGTTCCCTCCCCTGTTTCTCCTCTCGCTCCTGTCCCTCCTCTCCCTCGTTTCCTCCTCTTCGCTCTCTTCCCTCCTTCTCCCTCCTCTGTCCCTCCTGTTTCTCCTCCTGTCCCTCCGTTTCTCTCTCCTCGCTGTCCCGTCCTGTTTCCTTCCTCTCCCTCTGTCCCCTGTCCCTGTCCTGTTTCCTCTCCTCCTCCTGTCCCTCTGTTTTCCTCCTCTCGCCCTCGTCCCTCCCTGTTTCCTCTCTTGCCGCTCCTGTCCCTCTGTCCTCTTTCCTCCTCTGTCCCCTCCTGTTTCTCTCTCCGCCATCCTGTCCCCTCTGTTTCCTCCTCTCCCCTCCTGTCCCCTCTCCTCCTGTCCCTCTGTTTCTCTCTCCCCTCCTGTTCCTCTTCCTCTTCCTCCTGTTCCTCTAGCTCCCCTCTGTCCCTCCTCTCCCGTCCTGTCTCCTCCCCTTTCCTCCTCCCTCCCTTGTTCACCCCTCCCTCTCCCTTCCTTCCCCCTCTTTCCCCTCCTGTCTCCTCTTCTCTCCTCCCCTCTAAGTGTTCTTTCTTTCTCCCTTCTGTTTCCTCCTCTCTTCTCCTCCTTTCCCCTCTATCCCCTCCTGTCTGCTCTTGTCTTCCGTCTCTTCTGTATATCCTGTCTCTCTCTCCTTCTCCCTCTTCTTCCTCCTCCTCCCCTCTTCTCCTCCTCTAACTTGCTCTCCTTCCTCTCCCCTCTGTTTCTCCTTCGCTCCTTCCTCTCCCTCCTGTCCACCTCTCCTGTCCTCTGTCCTCTGTCTCCGTCCCACTTCCTGTCTCTCTCCTCATGTCCCTCTGTCTCTCCTGTCCCATGTGTTCTCCTGTTCCCTCCTTCCCTCCTGTCCTCCTGTCTCCTCCTGCCCATGTTCTCTCTGTTCCCTCTGTCCCTCTCTGTCTCCATGCTGTCTCATCCTGTCTCCTCTCCCTCCTGTCCTCCTGTCTCCTCCTGCCCATGCTGTCTCCTCTGTCTCCTCTCCCCTCTCTGTCCTCCGTCCTGTCTCCTCCTGCCGCTGTGTTCCTCTGTCCCCCTCCTGTCTCCTCCTGCCTCCATGCTGTCTCTCTCTGCCCCATGCTGTCTCCTCCTGTCTCTCTCTCCCTCCTGTCCCCTCTGTCTCATCCTGCCCATGCTGTCTTCCGTCCCTCCTCTCCCTCTTTCCTGCCAATGCTGTCCCTCTTTTCCTCTCTCTCCCCTCCTGTCCCCTCCTGCCCCTCCTGTCTCCTCCTCTCCCTCCTGTCCCTCTGTTTCTGCCCCATGCTGTCTTCTGTCCCCTTTCTCCCTCCTGTCCCTCTGTCTCCTCTGCCCATGCTGTCCCCTTCCCTCCTCTCCCCTCCTGTCCCTCCTGTCCCTCCCTGCGTCCTCTGTCTCTCCTGTCCTCTTCTCCTCCTGTCCTCTCTGTCTCTCTGCCCCATGCTGTCCCTCCTGTCTCTCCTTCCCATGCTGTCCCTCCTCTCCTTTGTCCTCTTTCTCCCCTGCCCTCTCTGTCTCTCCTCCTCTCCTCCCTCTCCTCTCTCCTCTTGTCCCCTCCTGTACCTGCTGGAAACCTGACCTACACATACTGCTGTGTCACATCAGGAATCACGTATAGCATCCCTAAATAACAAACTACACAGAACGCACACGAACTCACATATAATCCCTCTTCCTAACGGGGGGGGGGGGGGGGGGGGGCTGTCATCAAGGAGGAGATACACAAGATAAAGGGACATGTCTAATGGGGTGACGATAAGACCATTGCAACATGTTTTTACTTTCAAGTGACGCTAGAGGTTCATCTTGGCCATTCAGAAATCCCAAACACAAACAGGGTTAACTGAAAAAGCTAGGTGAATCAGGTAGATGCTAAACATTTGGTGTTTTGGGGCTAGATTCAATCGGTTCTGCCTCAACACGTGATTACCGACAACTGCAGAGCAGTTTCATTGCTTTTATTTAGGCGATGTGTGAGGTGTAACTGCAAATCAGCAAACGCTTCCTGGCGTTTTACAAAAAATACCATGCAGCCTTGTTACAAGTTTGAACACGGGGATGTGTATTGTAATCTACACCATGATTAGGAATGTGTATTGTAATCTACACCATGATAAGGCTGATAGAAATTAATTTCTGTTTTTGAATGATTTTCAATTTAAGTGTCATTATTTGTATATAGCCTAGACCTTCTCGTTCTGAACTTCTAATGCAAGTGGGACGGGTGTGGCTTTGTGATGACCACACAAGCAGCCGCTCACCGATTTGACAGCTCTAACGCAGTTACACCTCCAACACCGCCAAAACACCAGCTATGTGGGTGTCGGCTATCGCCAGTTAACACTTGATCTGATTGAATCTAGGCCTTTATTTTGGTGATACACAGGTCAGGGAGACAGTCGGTCCCACTCCTCTAGATTCCCCACCAGACCTGGGTTCTGCCTTTGATTGAGCCTGCCTGCACTGTCCAATGAGCGGGGTTTGTACGTTTGGGACTATTCTATTGAATGTTGCACCACCAGGCTTCCTCAAGCAAGTGCAGATAAAGTATTCATAAGAAAACTAATACTATTTGATCCCAGGCCAGGTCGGCTCCATACACAGGTTTCAGTGGTACACCAGCCTTGTGCAGATTGGCCTAGCGTATATAGGTTCATAGGGGAAAGCCCTGGCTTCCACTCCTTTTTACAGTTGTGAGATGATCTGACTTCCAAACAACACTGTCAAAATAACTTTCTTACTGTCTGCCTACCTGGAAAAGGCTTCAGGGAGCTATTGTCATATCTAGGTTAAAGGTGTGCATTGGCTTAACCTGAAGGGAATTCCTGTCAGATTGGCTGTCAACAGAGCAAGCTGGAGATTTTACATGTGGGCCTTCCCAGTCACGAGAGAGTGACAGCAAAGCTGCCTGTCTGCTTCTGATTCACTTCCTGCCAAAGTGTTGGAGATATAACATAACACAACTCTGGAGGTTTCTGATATGAAACAGACAGGGCCTGAAACAGTTGCTCCTGGCGTTAATTACACTTTCTGTGGTCGTCGTTTGTATCACTGATATGGAACGAGCTCCCGCGGTTCCACTATTCCATGGTTCCACGGTTCCAGCGTATTGATCGTATTTAAACAACACCTTGCTCCATGTTATAGGAAATTGCCTTGATATTGAATGTGTCAGAGTAATGGTTTTTGTTTTGGCCCTTGGCTGAGGGCCAAGGCATTAGGAGTCAATCTTTTAGATGCCACTTTGTCTGTTTCGAACGCTAGCGACAAATAGTGTAATTCAACGGGCTAAGCTGTGCATAATCAGGAGGTATAGTACTAGCACCTTTATCAAAAAAAACAGACTGTATTACGTCTTGACTTTACAACTCTCTTTATCTAATTCAACAAACACAAGAGATGAATACTGCTTCCACATAATAACTGCCTAATTATGGAAATGTAGAACGAATTAGCAACAAACTCTGTTTAGCAACTGAGAGCAGCTGAGAGCTATTTGTTGAGAGCAACCTTCATTTCCTCAGTTTCTTTTGTAGGATTGTATTTCTGCTCCACGTGTCCTTGCATTAGCAGACTTTAGTGCATGGACATCTGTGTTTCGACAGGAAAGGTTTATGCAAACAACTTAGCCAATGTATTAATGTGGCAGAGGACATCACTGTGCTTGCTCAACAGCCTAACTTCCTTCACTGTCCCCTTACTAACTTCAAACTAGTCATCCTTCGCTTCGCAAACCGGAAAAAGATACCGAATCTTTAGCGTGACTGAGGTTAAGGTACAATCTATCGTCTGTACATCGTGGAGTCGAAGACCATCCAAGTAACAATATAGTTCTGTGTTCTGTTTATTGTGTTGGTTAGGCGGGCAATGATGTCGCAGACCGTTGTTAGGTAAGCGGGAAGTGTTCTTGACCGTACCTTGACCACGTCCTCGTCAGTGGACGTACAGCCGACCGTATCGTCCACCTCCCTCACAGTACCGTCCCACTCCACAGTGACCACCTTCACCGGTACTGCAACACGCCTGCCTGTTAGGATGGCCGTGTTCACGATCTCTGTGTCCTACGAGAGAGATAGAGAGAGAAGGGGAGAGGGGAGCAGAGAGAGAGAGAGGGGAGAGAAGGAGAGAGAGAGAGAGAGAGAGAGAGAGGAGAGGAGAAGAGAGAGAGAGTAGGAGAGAGGAGAGAGAGAGAGAGCAGAGAGAGAGAGAGAGAGAGAGAGAGAGAGAGAGAGAGAGAGAGAGAGAGAGAAGCAGAAAGACTACATTAAGACATTTATGAAAATCAAGAAACAGGCGGACTTCGTTTGATACAATTTTTTTCTCTCCATAAATGGCAAGGCATAACAAGCCCTTAAGGAGACTGCTCGTGTAGTCTGTCAATCTTGATTTGCCACAGGTTGCAGAATAATAGATCCTCTCCTTTGCAGCCAGTGGGCGATGCCACCAGCCCAGCCTAAATCACACTGTTGCCACCGATTGCAGAGCCAAATTGCAGAGCCAAATTGGTCCATTGTGGTCTTTTCCCCATGTGTACAAAGTACATACAGCAATTTGTCAGTAATGGGTATCAACTGGAAGCCCCACTGTGCTTTCAAGACCGCTCTGAGAGCCTATGTGTTGTAAATGACAGACCAAAAAACAGTGCATAGAAGTTTATCTAGAGATCATAACAGCTTTGAACATTACAACAGATGGGCTGTGTTTAAAAAGAGGCGAATGATGGATTACTCTCTTTCTCAAGACTGTTTGGCAAAATGAAGGCAAACATGACACAAATACCTGTCTGGTCTATGATAAGAATGAAATTGTTGCAAATCTGATGCAGTACGGTGACCCATGCAGTAGCAAAGCACAGTGGGAAACAGCAAACTCTTTTGGGTTTAATCACAGTCTTAAAGGGAGAGTTAATTATTTTTTGTATTTCCTTCATTAGTCCACTGTTAATACAATCCACAAAAAGTACAGAGCAAAAAATATGGCTGTGATGTGTTGTATTACATGAGTGAACTATTCCTTTAATCACAGACAGCTATTCAAACATCAGGTCCTTCATAAACACTTGAAGTTTAACAATAAGGATCTGTACACATAATTCATAATCTGGCATGTTTATGTCACTACATTTATTTTGATCTAGAGTATACAGAAAATTTAGAAAACTGATGGAAATTCCTTGGATTACATTGGGGACATTTCCCTTCTCTGCTTCAGTTTGATCCTCCTGATGTAATGGAGGTGATGATGTAATGGAGGGGATGATGTAATGGAGGGGATGATGTAATGGAGGGGATGATGTAATGGAGGTGATGATGTAATGGAGGTGATGATGTAATGGAGGTGATGATGTATTGGAGGTGATGATGTAATGGAGGTGATGATGTAATGGAGGTGATGATGTAATGGAGGTGATGATGTAATGGAGGTGATGATGTAATGGAGGTGATGAGGTAATGGAGGTGATGATGTAATGGAGGTGATGATGTAATGGAGGTGATGATGTAATGGAGGTGATGATGTAATGGAGGGGATGATGTAATGGAGGTGATGATGTAATGGAGGTGATGATGTAATGGAGGTAATTAGTAACTTAAAGATATCAGCAGTAGGTCATGATGAGATTGGTGCCTCTGGTGAAATAAGTGTCTTCCTCGATTACTGAGCCTCTAACGTACTGTATATCTTTACCAAATCTTTGCAATCTGGTAGTGTTCCTAAAGATTTAAAAAATTGCCAAAGTTATCCCCCTCTATAAATCTGGGAATCCAAGGTCTTTTAGAAATTATCGCCCAACATATGTACTACCATGTTTATTTTTAAATCCTAGAAAAATTGGTGTATAAGAGAAAGTTGAAACATTAAAATCACCCATATAGATTTCGTTAAAAACTACTCCACAGATATGTCTCTTTTGCTACTTGTGGATAAAATCTTTACAGCCCTTAACAATGAACACGCATCTTTTTAGATTTATCCAAAGCGTTTGACACGGTTGATCATTAAATATTACTTTCTAAATTGTATTATTACGGTTTTCATGATTATACATATAATTGGTTATATAGTTATGTTTATGATAGAGAACAATGTGTTTATGCAAACGGCTGTGCATCTACCAGAGCTAAGATATCCTGTGGAGTGCTCACAGGTTCGATAATTGGACTTTGTTATTCCTAATCTATATCAATGTCCTGCTGGGTCTTCTACAATACCATACTAATCTATTATTCACCGACCTTGCTGCTGGGTTTCTACATACCATACTAATCTAGAGTCAATGTCCTGCTGGGTCTTCTACCATACCATACTAATCTATATCAATGGCCTTGCTGCTGGTCTCTACCATACATATAATGAATATCAATGCCTTGCTGCTGGGTCTACTACCATACCATACTAATCTATATCAATGTCCTGCTGGGTCTTCTAGCATACATACTAATCTATATCAATGGCTGCTGGGTCTACTACCATACCATACTCCAATCTATATATCAATGCCTTCTCTGCGTCTTCTACCATACCATACTAATCTATATCAATGAACTTGCTGCTGGTCTTCTACCATACCATACTAATTATATCAATGGCCTTGCTGTGGGTTACTACATACAGACTAATCTAGATCAATGGCCTGCTGCTGGGTCTTCTACCTATACCATACTAATCTAGATCAATGGCCTTGCTGCTGGTCTTCTAACCTACCATACTAATCTATATAATGCCTTGCTGCTGGGTCTACTACCATACATACTAATCTAGATCAATGGCCTTGCTGCTGGGTTCTCTATCCATACCATACTAATCTAGATCAATGGCCTGCTGCTGGTGCTGCTTCTACCATACCATTACTATATCATATAATGAGATCAATGGCCTGGGTCTTCTACCATACATACTAATCTATATCAATGCCTTGCTGCTGGTCTTCTACAACCATACTAATCTATAATCAATGCGCGTGCTGGGTCTTCTACATACCATACTAATCTAGATCAAGATGGCTTGCTGCTGGGTCTTCTTACCATACCATACTAATCTATATCAACGACTGCTCTGGGTCTTCTACCATACCATACTAATCATATCAATGCGGCTCTGACTTGCGGTCTCTACCATACATACTAATCGTATATCAAATGAAGCTTGCTGCTGGGTCCTACTAACCATACCATACTAATCTATATCAATGCCTGCTGGGTCTACTACCATACCATACTAATCTAGATCAATGGCCTTGCTGCTGTCTTCTACCATACACATACTTAATCTATGATCAATGTCTGCTGGGTCTACTACCATACATACTAATCTATATCAATGGCTGCCTTGCTGCTGGGTCTACTACCATACCATGACTAATCATATCATGGCCTGCTGGGTCTTCTACCATACCATACTAATCTATATCAACGCCTTGCTGCTGGTCTTCTACCATACCATACTAATCTATATCAATGTCTGCTGGGTCTTACTACCATACCATACTAATCTATTATCAATAGCCTTGCTGCTGGGTCTTCTACGCATACCATACTAATCTATACAATGCCTGCTGGTGTCTCTACCATACATACTAATCTAATCAATGCCTGCTGCGCTGTCTACTACCATACCATACTAATCTATATCAATGGCTTGCTGCTGGGTCTTCTACCATACCATAACATAATCTGCTGGTCTTTATACTATTATAGCTCCCTGCTGGGTCTTCTACCATACCATACAATCTATATCAATGACCTTGCTGCTGGGTTCTACATCCTAGCTCTTAAAAGAGCTGTGTTTCTACCATCATACGAATCAGTATATCAATGGCCTGCCTGTTTATCTTCTACCAGTACCGCATACTAATCTGTATTATCAGAGTGGCTGAATGCTGACGGCGTCTTCTACACATACCATACGTAATTTTAATCAAGGCCTGCGTGGCGTCTTCTATCCATACCATACTAATCTATTCAATGGCTGCTGGGATTTGCATCTATCTATTCTTTCAATCCTGGGTCTTCTACCATACATATATCTATATCAAACGACCTTGCTGCGGTCTTTCTACCATATCATACTAATCTAGATCAATTGGCCTGCTGGTCTCTACATACCTATAACTATACAATGCTGCTGGCTCTAATACCATTGATCTATATCAATGGCCTTGCTGCTGGGTCTTCTACATACCATACTAATCTATATCAATGGCCCTGCTGGTCTTCTACCATACCATACTAATCTATATCAATTCGACTTGCTGGGTCTCTACTCATACCCATACTTAATCTATATCAATTGTCCTGGCTGGGTCTTCTACCATACCATACTAATCTAATGGATCAACTGGCCTGTCTGGTTTCTACCCATACCCAATATCTAAGTCTACTATCAATGTGCTGGGTCTCGTAACTGAGGCATACCATACTAATGTATTAATTAATGGCGCCTGTGCTGCTTGGGTCTCTTCTACCAATACATTACTAAATCTATATCAATGGCCTGTTGGGCGTTCTACCATACCATACTGAATCTTATATGCTTTGCTGGTCTTCCTACTACAACTCGTTATAACGCTTGCTGTGGTCTTCTAGCATACCATACTAATTATATCATGGCCTGCTGGGTTTCCTACGCCATACCATACTAATCTAGATCAAATGGCTGCTGGGTCTTTCTACATACAATACTAACTATGATATACAATAGGCCTGCTGGTGGACTCCTACATCCATACTAATTATATCAATGGCCCTTGCTGCTGGTCTTTAACCAATCCATATAATCTATATCAATGGCCTTGCTGCTGGGTCTTTACTCTACCTAACTTAGATAATGTCCTGGGCCATTTACAGATCGATGATAGATTATATGGGCCCTTGCTGGTGGGTCTTCTTACCATTACATACTAATCTAATATCAACATGAGCTGCTCTGGGTCTTTACCGTATAACGCATACTAATATATCAAGGCCTTGCGCGGTGTCTTCTTACCATACGCATACTAATCTCAGTACTCAATTGGGGCACCTCTGCTGGTCTTACCAACCAGACATACAATCCTATTAAGGTCCTGCTGGGTTCTCTATTCTACCAATCATCATGTCTAAGATGGTCTCACATATGAAACGCTAATAATGGCCTTGCTGCTCGGGTCCTTCTACATACCATAACATAATCTATCATCAATGGCCGCTGCTTGCGGGTTTCACATACCATACTAATCTAGAAATCAAATGGCCCCTGCTGGTCTTTCTACCAGATCATACTTCTATAATCAATGGCTTGCTGCTGGGTTGCTTACATACGATAACTAATCTCTATATCGGAATGGCCTTGCTGCGGTTTTCTACAAAATCCATACTAATCATAATCAAATGCTCTGCTGGGTTTCTACGCAATAACCAGTACTAATGTCTATATCAATGGCCCTTGCTGCTCGGGTCTTCTCCTACCATACTAATCAATCAAATGGCTACTGGGGTCTTCTACCATATCATACGTAATCTAGCTAATGTCCTGCTGGTCTTTACCATATCATACTAGATCTATACGAATGACCTTGCTGCTGGGTCTTCTACGATACATACTAATCTATGATCAATGGGGTCCTTCGCTGCTTGGTCTTTACGCATACCATACTTCTATATCAATGGCCTGCTGGGTTTCTCCACATACCCGATTACTAATCTAGATCAATGTCCTTCTGCTGGGTCTATCTACCATAACCATACTAATCTATATCCAATGCTCTGCTGGGTCTTCTACCCATTTACCATACTTAATCTAGAATAAGTCTTGCTGGTCTTCTACCATACCATACAATCTAAGATCAATGTTGCTGCTTGGGTCTTCGTACACATACCATACTCAAATCCTATATCAGGCTGCTGGGTCTTCTACCATACCATGACTAAGTCTAGATTCAATGGGCTTGCTGCTCGGGTTCTTACCATACCATACTAATTCTATATCATGGCCTTGCTTGCGGTCTATCTACATACCATACTAATCAAGATCAAATGCTTGCTGCTGGGCTCTTCTACCTACATACTAATCATATACTCAATGCGCCTGCATGGGTTTCTACCATACCTTTCAATTATCTAATGCTGGTTTCTACATCAAATGATCCGCTAATATGTTGGTTGGTCTATACTACTACTATCATGGCTACTCTACAGCTACTAATCTATATAATGCTTGCGCTGCGGTCTCTTACCATACCATAGACTAATCGTAATCAACTGGTGCCTGCTGGGTTGCTCTACCCATACTCTCTCAATCTAGATTCAATGGCACTGCTTGGCTGTCTTCTACATACCATACTACGATCAATGGCCGCCGCCTGGTCTGTCTACACATTACCATACCTTAATCTAGATATCAACGCCTTGCTGCCTGGGATCTTCTATAGTACCATACGTAATCTATATCGAATGGGCCTTGCTGCTGTCTTCTACCATACCGATACTAATTAATCGAATGGCTTGCTGCTGGGTCTTCTATACCATACCGATGACTAATCTATATCAATGGCCTGGCCTGGGTCTTCTGACCATACTCATACTAATCATATTCAATCGCCTGCTGGGTCTACTACTCATTACCATACTAATCTATATCAATGGCGCTTCGCTTGCTGGTCTTCTACGCCATACCGATACAATCTTATATCAAATGGCCTGCTGCGGTTTCTACCATACCCATACCTAATCCTATATCAAGTGGCCTTGCGCTGGTCTCTCTACCATGACCATACTAATCTATACCAATGGCCTTTGCTGCTGGGTCTTCTACCGCGATACGCTATACTAATCTATATCAGATGTGCCTGCTGGGTCTTTTCTACCATACCCATACTGTAATCGTAGATCAATGGCCTTGGCTAGCCTGGGCGTCTACTACCATACCATAACTAATCTATATGCAATGCCTGCGGTCTTCTACTCTTATACCAATCTAATCTAGAGTCAGATGCCTTGCGCTGCGTCTTTTCTACATACCATACTAGATCTATATCATATGCCTTGCGCTGCTCTACTACCATACGCCATAGCAATCTGTATTTCAATTGGTCCCCTTGCTGGCTGGTCTTTTCTACCATACCGATCACTAATCTATATCCTCAATGGCCTGCGCGGTCTTCTACCGATACCATAGCTAATCTATATCAATGTGGCCTGCTGGGTTGTCTACCAATAGCCATACAATCTATGATCAACGGACCTTGCTGCTGGTCTTCGACCATACCGATACTAATCTATATCAATGGCCTTGCTGCTGGGTCTACTAACCATACCGATGACTAATCTATGATCAATGGGCGCTGCTCGGGTCTTCTACCATACCATTACTAATCTATATCAATTTCTCTGCTGGCGGATCTGTCTTTTACCCATTACCATACTAATCTATATTCAATGTCCTTCATGGTCTTTCTACCATACCAACTAATCTATATCAAATGTGCCTGCTGGGTCTTCTACCATACCATACTAATCTATATCAATGGCCTGCTGGGTCTACTACCATACTTCCCCTTCTCTTTGCTGATGATATCAATGAGATTGTATCACACCATTTGTATTTGCTTATTAATGAAGCCAACTCAGGAATCGGCCATTTTTCTGAATGGTTCCAGATAAAAAAATGTATCTTTAAATGTAAAAAGAATAAGAAATATTGTAAAAAAATAAAATTAAAACATGTAAAAGCCAGAATCTCAATTGGTGGGAATGAAATGGAACAATTCACATCCACTAGATACCTCTGAGTTTTAATTGATGAAAAGTTATCCTGAAAATATCATATTCAATTTGTCTCTAGCAAGGTGATGACATCGGTTGGTATCATCAGAAAGATGATGTCACGATCGTCGTAATGAGCGGACCAAGGCGTTGAAGTTCCACATCTTTATTACGGTGAAACTTTAAACAAAAAAACAATAAACCAATAACGAACCGTGAAAGTAGTGGTGCACCTGCACAAACACAAAACAATATCCCACAAACACAGGTGGGAAAAATGGCTACCTAAATATGATCCCCAATTAGAGGCAATGATTACCAGCTGCCTCTAATTGGGAACCATACAAAACACCAACATAGAAATATTGAGCTAGAACACCCCTTAGTCACGCCCTGACCTACTACACCATAGAGAACCAAGGGCTCTCTATGGTCAGGGTGTGACAGATGAGTGGTTTGGTTCATCAGGCTTGCTTCCTAACTCTATACTATAGCTTAATTTACCCATATCTAATTTACTGTAATATTGTCTGGGCCAGTGCATACAGTGCATTGCAAAAGTATTCATCCCCCTTGACATTTTTCCTATTTTGTTGCATTACAACCTGTCATTTAAATTGATTTTTATTTGGATTTAAGGGGAAACATTTAAATGTCTTGGAATGGCCTAGTCAAAGCCCAGACCTCAATCCAATTGAGAATCTGTGGTATGACTTAAAGATTGCTGTACACCAGCGGAACCCATCCAACTTGAAGGAGCTGGAGCAGTTTTTTCTTGAAGAATGGGCAAAAATCCCAGTGGCTAGTTATGACAAGCTTATAGAGACATAAACCAAGAGACTTGCAGCTGTAATTACTGCAAAAAGTGGCTCTACAAAGTAGTTATGTACGCTCAAGTTTATTTCTTATTTCTTGTTTGTTTCATAATAAAATATATTTAGCATCTTCAAAGTGGTAGGCATGTTGTGTAAATCAAATGATACAAACCCCCCAAAAAATCAATTTTAATTCCAGGTTGTAAGGCAACAAAATAGGAAAAATGCAAAAGGGGTGAATACTTTCGCAAGACACTGTATGCCTCTTACCTACACAAATTTCTCATCATACAAAATACATTTGCAAGACTAGCCACCTCCCTCTAATTACCTGGCTCCATCTGCACCTTTGTTTAAGAAACTCAATATCTTGTCTCTTTACCACATTAATGTTCGGCAATTATGAACTTTAACCTACAAATACTCCTACCTCCCAGGAAGTCTACCCTTTCATGGATTCTTCCAGGTTAATTCAGAAATTCATCTATCTAACACTGTGATAACCTTCACCCTCCCCACTGCTGCACCTCACATAGTCAATTCTCTATCAGATACAGAGGTAAGAGAAGACTGGGGGTCCGCCTGATGAACCAAACTACCCAGTAATCTCCTCCATGAAGACTGGGGGTCAGCCTGATGAACCAAACTACCCAGTAAACTCCTATAAAGGGGATAGGGTGTCATTTGGCTGGTCTAAAGTGTGGCACTATGAAGGGGATAGGGTGTCATTTGGCTGGTTCTAAAGTAGTGCACTATGAAGGGATAGGGTGTCATTTGGCTGGTCCTAAAGTAGTGCATTATGAAGGGGATAGGGTGTCATTTGGCTGGTCTAAAGTAGTGCACTATAACAGGGGATAGGGTGTCATTTGGCTGGTCTAAAGTAAGTGCACGGATAGGTGTCATTGTGAAAGGGACTAATGGGGATAGGGTTATTTGGAATGCAACCCTATGTTTGTAACAGCCACTGTTTTTTACAGACCACTCCTCTATATAATATGGATATGTTATTGTAAATAAGATGTTGTTCTTCAAGTTTGACTTGCCCTAATTTATATAAAGCTTAAATAAATAGCAAAAAATAATATAAAAAGCGCATTTCAATATTAATTTTACCTGATTACATATTTCATGTGGAATGTTTAGCCAAGGACCAATATCATTGCTTCCTATTTACAGTGGATATAAGCACGAATCTGAAGAACCGTGGGAAAGAATAATATAGTATGTGCATGTGCGAGAGGAGAGAGAGAAGAGAGAGTGAGGAGTGTGTGAGAGTGTGTGAGAGTGTAGTGGAGAGTGTTGTGAGAGAGTGTGTGAGAGAAGAGAGAGAGAGAGAGAGAGAGTTAGAGAGAGAGAGAGAGAGAGAGAGAGAGAGAGAGAGAAAGAGAGAGAGAGAGAGAATGAGAGAGCAGAGAGAGAGAGGACGAGAAGAGAGAGAGAGAGAGAGAAAGAGAGAGAGAGGCGAGCAGAGAGAGAAGAGAGAGAGAGAGCAGAGAGAGAGAGAGAGAGAGAGAGAGAGGAGAGAGAACGGAGACGGTGGTTATGTCTGTCCAGGACAGAATGTGCAACTGAATGTGTTGTTATCTGTGAAGGTAGTAGTCGTTGTAATGAACAGTGGGATGAGTGCCCCACTACCATCCCTCAACTGATGTGAAGTTCTAACGCGGAGGCAGCAAGCCAGAGCAGGCAGGGTGTGGGGGGTTGAGAGGAGAACAGTGCCAGTTGCCACACCAAATTGACATTTAACATTATGAAAAGGATGGTAATTGCTCGGAGAGGGGTTCAACGCATCTGGCCCCTACAGCCGTCTCTGCTGGCAATATGAGCAGGCTATTTAGAAGCAAGACTTGCCAATGAACTCTCTGCCACTCACATACACACCATCTCTGTCTCTCTCACACATTACCACACACCACATAAAGAGGGAGAGAAGATGAGAGACGCGGGGGCTGAGGAGGAGTAAAATAAAAAAAATAATAAAAAAGAAAAAAAACAACAAAACAAAAAGAAAAAAAAACCAAAAATATAATGGAGTAGATGATTCGGCAAGATCTGGTTTGTACGGTCGAAGCGGGCGAGAAGAGGCGAAAGAGAAGATTGACATCGGGCAGTGCCTTAACAAACCGGTTCTATCTAGACTTCAAAGCGGTTCCTTCGCGCTCTGTCCCATAGCGAGAACCCTTTAGAAAGAACAATGTTTGGTTCCAGCGAGAAACCGCTTTTGTTTCCATTAAGAACCCTGTCCACAGAGGTTCTACATGAACCAAAAAAAGGAGTTATCCTATGGGGACAGAGAAGACTGACCGAATAACATTTTTGGAACCCTTTTTTCTAAAAGTGCCCGTGATGAGGTGTTCACTAAAGAGTCACTGAGTTCAAAGCAGACCCAGCATTCGTCCTGACATGAGTAACTGTGTCTGTCTGCAACTAGTCAGCACCCAGGCTGAGTTTAAGGAGGCTGCCACGGATTTCTTGCAAAACCAAACAGCTGGCAGCAATGAGAATGACTGTCATGGGAGAATTTATTTTTACGCCGCAAAATCACATGCTCAGACATTGCAAACCCTGGTGGCATGGGAGAGAAACGCAGGGCCAATAACGCTGAACGAATTGTCGATAAAACACAAAAGTAATCTTCAAATACAGAATCATTTAAATGCATTTGTGTTGTTTCATGGGGCCAAAACACAACAAACAAGCAAGCAAGACAAATGCATTAAGACAATACAAACAGTCTTGAAAGAATTGAAGAATGAGGAGTTGTTTGGTTTAATCATGTCTGTCTTGCTCATAAGCGTTGGTTCAACAGGTTGCTTCAGCAGTTGGGAGCTCAGGGCAGCGAGAAGCGAAGAGCAGCAGACCAAGCTTAAAGTTGCTAGGGACCAAAGTAGGAGGCCCGAGAGAAGGAGTTCGCTTTGTAGAGTGGCCCACTTGTGCCCAGAATTTAATGAGAGAAAGGACGACCACATTGTTGACAAAAAAGGCCTCCAAAAAGTTAATTGATTCGATAGCAGGCAACCAAATAATAATGAGAATAATTGATTCAGATAAATATTTCCATACAATATACATATGGAAGACTGAACAAAAAAATATCAAGCGCAAAAGACATACAAAACAATTCAAAGATTTAACTCAAGTTACAGGTCCCACATAAAGGAAATCCGTCAATTCATTACAGGAATCCTAATCGAATGAATTAGAGTATTCTTATGAGAACGTAATTGAAAAATACCAGCTGGGGTCACAGATAAAGAAACTTTTTTTTTTTTAAAAGTAAGGCCGTGGATGAAAACAGAAAAGCTGTCAGTATCTATTGGTGCTGACCACCATTTGCCTCATAAAGCAGCGCTGACATATCTCCTTCTTCGTATAGTTGATATCAGATTTTGGCTCTGTGAAAGAATGTGTCCCACTTCTCTTCATTCGGTGTGCAAAGTATGCTGGAAATATCTGTCGAGAAACTAGATTTCATGCTGTCACAACATGTCGATGGGGTGAGATATGCAGCCATGGAAGAATTGGGGCATTCTTCAGCTTCCAGGAAATTTGTACAAGATCCTGTACATGTGTTGGAATATTTTTGGCTTCTTTTTTTCATTCGTCATTAGCGTTAGTATGCTAGCAGTAACTCCAATGTGGTTGAATCTGTCCTCAGTTCTCCTATCACAGCCATAAACTCTGTAACTGTTTTAAAGTCCCCGATATGGCCTCATCCCTGAGGGGTTTCCTTTCTCTCTGGCAAACTGAGTTAGGAAGAGACGGGCGTATCTTTAGCCAGTGACTGGGTGTACTGATACACCATCCAAAGGTGTAACTGAATCTGACTTCACTATCTTCAAGATGGAGTAGGAATTGTTGCCATCTGAAACCAATAGATGCGCCTTCTTGACAAAAGGACAGTACTGGAGAAAACCTCCCTCGTCTTTGTGGTGAAATCTGGATTGTTATATAACGACTACGAGGTTATGTTGGAAATTCACTATTTGAAATTCACTATTTCGATCTTGATGTGTAATGATGAGTGGGATCCATAGCGAAGAAGAAATATGGCATTGTTGTTGGGTGCAAGAAGATTTGAGGCAAGAAGTCCTGTGCTGTAGAAGTTGCATTGAAAGAGAAAAAATTCGTCGGAAATCTAACCACTTGTAGAGTATTGTGTGACAGCACAGATAGAGTCGCAGAAGTGTCCCAATACTTATGAATATACTAGTCTAGCTTGAGGTGACAGGAAGCAAGATTTGATTTTTACGAAGTCAAAGTATAATGAACTTACGTATGATAGAAAGCTCTAGTATAAGTTCTTGACAGAGAGGGTGTCAGGCCTGTCTGGGGTAGAAGAATCTACATATATGAATGAAGTGAAGAAACTATGAATTGAGGCAGTTCGATATTGGTATTTTGATGAAAGGTTGAAAACTTTGTAAGAAAAGACAACAAATATGAGATGATTAAAGAGCGAAGAAATATAGTATCCAATTGACATTAGTGAGGCAGACGTGCTGTCAGAGGAAGGCCGTCGAGAGGTGACACCTAAAGAATTGCTGAGAGTGAATTAATACATTTCTAATGCAGAAGATCGCTGGATAGAGCAAACAACAGAAGAAGCAGACATAAAGTAAGTGGACGAAGAAAGGTCAAGGGTGGAGTGCATACTCTGAGAAGTTTAAGAAACACAAGTGATCCTAAGCCTAGGGAGACCAGAAATGTCCCTAAGGAATGACTGTGAACCATCTCCCCTGTTAAGTTACTCATATCAGGTATTAAACTGAGGGTCCGAAAAGAGATCGTGGGTAACCTGAAATAAATGCCTAATCTTAACGAAACCATTATCACCACTGTCAATAGTAGCGGACGAGATTAGCTAAGTACGTGGCACCGCTCTCATGTTGTCGCTTCGCTCGCTCTCTCCGCCTTCTTCCTCTCACACGCACCTCATCACCTCATCTGTATCCGTCATGCCTCCTCTCTCGTTCATCTCCCCATCGTATTGGCATCCTCTTACCCTCTAAACTACTTCCACCCGTCATGCCATCCTTCCTCCTTCTCTCCATCTCTATTCTCCTCGAGCCATGTCTCTCTTCTTACCTCATTCAGTGTACACCTACTCTCCCTTCTCATTCTCTCTTGTCTCCTACTCTCGAACCCACTCTCGTCTTCTCCCATCCACTTGTTCCACCCCATCTCCACCCCTCACATTCACTCTGCTATCCCCCTCCTTCTCCGTACAAGCATCATCTCTCTCCGCCGTCGCTCTCTGTTCCTACACACATCACATTCCCCGCCTCCCCCCCTCATTCCCTGTCCCTTTTGCCCCCCTCACCTCCCCTGCTTCCCTCGCCCCTCGCACTCTACCTCTCCCCTCCCTCTCTCCTCTCTCTCTCCCTGTCTGCTCTCTCCCTCTCTCTTTCCCCCCTCCCTCTCCCCCCCCTTCTCTCTCCCTTCTCCCCTCTCTCTCCCGGCTCATAAGTGCCAAATCAAAGCAGACAGTTTATCCTCCTCTGCCAGCTTGCATGACTTGACGACCCCGTCACACAGGCAGCCACTGCGCTCCCTGCGCACGTATTGTGACCCTCTACAAGACATCCTATGCCTTCCCTGACGTTGCATCCGTTCACTCTAGCTCTGCCTCCCCTTTACCCATTCCCTACCACCCATCCAGGCAACGCTCCTCAGCAGTCAAGAGCATTTGGGCAACACACACAGATGCCAGTAGCAGTGAGGATTCTTCACCGGAAGGCGATGAAATACGGACCTCCTATGCAAAATAAGCATCAATGAGAATTGCATGTGTGTGTGTGTGTGTTGTGTGTGTTGTGTGTTGAAATGTGTGTGTTTTGGTGTGTGTGTGTACTAAGTTGTGTATGCGTCATTCTATCGACACGAATGAAGGCGTGCCGATGGAGTCAAAGGTGAGATTGGAAAACGTCTATCAAGCCAAAGCAACTGCCTGGAATCGACCACGACCATGGAGAAAAGATACGCGAGAAGAGAAGGTGAGTGATTGACACAAGCTAATATAAAAAGCGCAAACTCTTTCACTTTTACCTGGCGGGGGGGGGGCAGGCAGATCTTTACACGGGCTGTAGGATGATCCGGGCCCAGAAAGACAATGTCATTCCATAGTATACTTTCATATCTATCAAGTAATCCCACCACAGTCACAATTTTACCAACAGCACGCAACCTAAATACGAGTGACAGTGAGAGGAATGAACGGATTATCAGCTTGAAATCAGACAAGCAGAGCAAACAAACCAACCCCAAGAAAACCCAAAAAACACCATAGTCTACAAACCAGTTCAAGGTAAGTAGGGAAGAAAGCATATGAAAAGGCAGGACGACCAGTGTGCAATCTGTGTAATGTGTTAAATTCAGTTAATTACCCTGCCGTCACTTTTAGCCTCCCATACATAGCACAAACTGTGAAACCGAAGGCACAAGCTTATGCAAATGCCACACCGAGAGAGAACAATAGGAAAATGAATATCCTTTGAACGCCACATGACTTATCCTTTACAGACCAATTTTGGCTATGTGTTTATCAACAGTTCCGAGGGTAGGGGGGGGGGGGGGTCCTTTAGATTTTCCCTGGAGGAAAAAAAAGACGAGTGAGAGGAGAGAGTATTTCATGCTTGTCCGGTGGAATTATTAAGTTTCCCGTCAAAATGAAATGCTATGAAACGCTTCCTGCTGTCTTCAAAAGCGCAGGGCCGTGGTTAAAGTTAGGGGATGCTGATAAGGACTGTGTGAATGGTCACCTGGTGGAAGGATACACGTCGGGAGACGGACGAGACGAGGCTTTCTGTAATGTGACTGATCTTACTATGGCTAGTGTGCCGTATCCAGAACCAAGCCCTCACATGAAAACATTGGAACCATTTACAGCAACGGATGCAATGTTCACCACATATAGGAAGAGAGTAGGGTTGAGGTCAACACCCTTTCAATTGCAGTCAATTCAGAAACTAAACAAAATTTAAATTCAATTTCCAAATGTTCCAAATTGAAAATCATTGGAATTTCAGTGTACTTCCTGAATTGACGGGAATTGAGCCCAGTCCTGGAAGAGAGGTTTGATTTCCCACTGATCATAGGAAACGGTTGTGGATTCAAGTGTGTTCGGGCGGTCACTAGTGTGCTTGTCACTGAGCAATGAAAAATCCCCCCACCCCACCCATGAAAATAAATCAATCAAATTCGACAAAGAAACAGCTCAACTGTAAACGACCATTCTACAATAACAAATAAGACCCGACTGGCATCACACGATATACTGCTGTTTTGTTTTGCTCCAGTACAGTGTGTAACCTGACGAGCGTGTTGTATTTGCAGCGTGTATTGTCTACTCCCCTCACGGCTGAGTTAACACAAGCAGCAGGCTCGTGCTGCTGCTTCTCCATCCACTGAAATGTGGGGATTTCATTCCTCCATTCTGGCCCTGCATGACTAGCCACACCTCCCCCCAGGCCACCAATTCCATGCATCTTATTTCTGCTAACAGGTTTGATCTTTCTCCACGCTCCACTGAATGTTTGCAACTAATTTCAACAAATTCTGTCACTTGGGAAGCAGACCATCTTTTTTTTTTTGCAGAGGGGGGCAGGTTTTCATTTTTTTTCTCCAAATTGCTTCAATGCTCAATACACAAAGTCATTTCGTATTTTTCTTCTCCACCCTCTGTCATTTCAGTAAAAAAAAAAAAAAAAATTGCCTACCAAATCCTGACTGGACTCCAGGGCATATTTATTTTATTTAACCAACTAGCCCAGAATTCATTTATCTGAAACTTTGCTTCAATGTAAGTCTTCAGTGTACTTTGGGTTAGGGTTAGGGTTAGGGTTAGGGTTAGGGTTAGGGTTAGGGTTAGCATCCACATTGACTAGCCTGCACTTAGCCACATTCCTTGTTCTGATGGGATGAATGTGTTAGACTGAGTACAATGGCTGCTCAATGTTAAGAGGCACTCTTCCACTGCTGCTTAACAGCACTACAGTTTCAGCTCAGTTACAAACATACGTCTCTTACCACTGAGGCAGCAGACACTTATCTAAAGGCCAATGAAATTCAACAACATGTCCCCTGTCGAGTGAGCAGCCAATCCCCTCTCAGTGTGACTGAGAGCCAACGCGTCCAGTTATTTTGAAAGGCTAACAGGCCACGCACAGGTAACAACGGAGGAGAATGAAGCGGTCACAAAAGGGAGGATATTGCAATCAATAATAGATTGAAACACACCACAAGGGCCCCACATTGGGTGACAGTGCCAGTCCTCTCCAACCTCTACCTGCGAGGACATGGGAGATGGAGACTGAGGATACATCCCAAATTTACACCCTGTTCCCTATATAGTGTCATACTAGCGTACTATAAAGGGAATAGGATGCCATTTGGGATGAAGACTGTGCGGCTGAGGGACATGCCACGGCAAGCCCATCAAATGGCTGGCTAATTGACTCATTTGCTGATTGGTGCTTCAGCTGGAAGTCACTCAGGCTAACACTCCTCTGGTGACAGACGCTTCGATCCAATAACATGCCATTTTGGCCTAATAGGTTTCAGGGGGAAACATATAGACCAGATGCTGTTTCTGGGAGCAGGAAATCAGGTCATGGCCAAGAGGACAAATGCTCTGGTAAAAGTCAAGATGACAGACTCTCTGCTTTTACTGTGATTGACTTATGTGACTGTATTTACAGTATTTTACCTTGCATATTGGGTGGCAAAAGTGTCATCCACATATCTAAATGTCAACAACAACAAAAAAGCTTTACTACCGTTTCCAGAAAAGGATTCAAAAGATTTTCTAGAACGATGTCAGTAATTGAGCACAGATCATTTGAATATAGTTGCGACTAAACTGTCTCACATAATTCCACCCAAGGCAGCTCATAACGAAATACAATTATCCTTCAATAAAACACAACCTTGGATCATAGAGCAACGCTGTCCCTCCCACTAGAAAAATAACGCTTTCAAACCCCAAGGGCCAATTTTGTTCAATGCCATTGTATTGTGTTATAATGTAGCATAATTGGGATAATTTACAACATATACTTTGCCGCCTCTGGGACAAGCAGTAACAAGTAGGGTTAGTTCATCTGTTTTTTTGTTGAAAACAGACAAACAAATGGACAACGTGTTTTACGAGCCTGGCCAAGGCTGTCTGTGGTAGTATTTAGAGAGACTGAAGTACAATTTATGTAACAGCTGATTAGCATAAACAGAAATGACATCATAAGGCTATTTCATGTTACTGTGTGCGCTGGTGACATGCACAGTATTGGCTATTGAACAGTGAAAGGAACATAATACATCTCCAATTAGGTTCGATGGCGCAACTAGCACAACTCAACCCGCAGTGGACGACGTGATGAAATGACGTGGTAGCATCCTCGCGACAACCAAGGGCACTGTGGATGGGGTTAGAGGAAGCTACGACTCTCAGGATTTTGGGTTCAATTGCAGTGCAATCACAGTTTTTTTTTCTTTTTTCTTTTTTTTCTATTTTAACCCTAACCCTAACCCTAACCCTAACCTTAACCCTAACCCTAACCTTAACCCTAACCCTAACCCTAACCCTAACCTTAACCCTAACCCTAACCCTAACCCTAACCCTAACCTTAACC
>NC_036855.1:976834-980389 GCF_002910315.2 Salvelinus sp. IW2-2015
GTTAGGGTTAGGGTTAGGGTTTAGGTTAGGGTTAGGGTTAGGGTTAGGGTTAGGGTTATAGGTAGGTTAGGTTTAGGGTTAAGGGTTAGTTAGGGTTAGGGTTTTAGGGTTAGGGTTAGGGTTAGGGTTAGGGTTAGGTAGGGTTAGGTTAGGGTTAGGTTAGGGTTAGGGTTAGGGTTAGGGTGGGGGGGTTAGGGTTAGGGTTAGGGTTAGGGTTAGGGTTTAGGGTTAGGGTTAGGTTAGGGTTAGGGTTAGGGGTTAGGGTTAGTGGGTTAGGGTTAGGTTAGGGTTAGGGTTAGGGTGGGTTAGGTTAGGGTTAGGGTTAGGGTTAGGTTAGGGTTAGGGTTAGGGTTAGGGTTAGGGTTAGGTTAGGGTTAGGGTTAGGGTTAGGGTTAGGGTTAGGGTTAGGGTTAGGGTTAGGTTAGACTGCCTGTAAACACACAGTCCAGTTCAAAGTGAATGATAGCAGGCTCACCTGCCTGTAAACACACAGTCCAGTTCATAGTGAATGATGACAGGCCCATCTGCCTGTAAACACACAGTCCAGTTCAAAGTGAATGATGGCAGGCCTGTGTTGCAAATGGCTTGTTTGTATAAAGGCACGCACCGGTCTATGTAGACTCCGGTCCTGTCATATCTAAGTGGTCGCTTGTCAGATTTTTTTTTTAATGTGTCATATTCTTCCTGGGGGTGTAAATGAACAGATTTTAATCAGATTTCATGGTACTAAAATGCTGGCAGTTCCACTTTAAATGCATCAATGTTTCACAAGAGATGGCTAACAACAGCAAGTAGACCACGGCCTGTCATTTCAAAGAGAACAAATGCGTCATAGTGGGCAGAACAAGCAAGGAGGTGGGCAGAGCCAAACACGAGCTGGTGAGATCCTATTGGCGCGTTCTAGCAAACATTTGC
Source organism: Salvelinus sp. IW2-2015 (assembly GCF_002910315.2). Classification (NCBI taxonomy): domain Eukaryota; kingdom Metazoa; phylum Chordata; class Actinopteri; order Salmoniformes; family Salmonidae; genus Salvelinus; species Salvelinus sp. IW2-2015. The sequence goes on from NC_036855.1 coordinate 977,750, forward strand.
ATATTTCTGTTAGGGAACGCCTACTCTGTGAAGTGCGCGTGTGCTATAACTCAATTCGCCTTTGCACTCCTAAACAACGCAATTTTTTAAAAACCTTGCCAAAGGGTAAAAGTCGACAGAACTTAGTCCACTCTGTTCATAACAGATTCTAGTTTTGGGAACAGAACACTGTATTGAGATCAAATGATTCATCGATGACAAAATGTGCAGAATGTCGGCCGAAACCCATCTGGTTCCATCTTCTCCCACTGGGCTTCCTCTGACTACCATATTTGGCAGCCAAGCGGATGCTTCACATTTATACATCCGGTGAAATATCTGTCTCATCGGTGGTTCCACTCACCAGATGATGATAACTTGAAACTTAACTTCTTGTTGAAAGTTATTCTTAAAAAGGGTGAAGCTAACAAATTAGCAACAACATCCTCTTTGATAACACCTGCTGCAGCTGCTGCAAACTAGCAAAACAAAAGTTAGCTAGCTAGACTGTGGGAAAACTACTGCTCGCTATTGCGCAATGACCTGATGGCCTTCAAGAAGGCAAAAGTTTCCATAGCTTTTGTAAAAACAGTCCCACCCATTAAGTCAAAATGTGATTGGTTGCTTCCACTGTCACTCCAAAATGTTGCCCTAATACAGTTGAATGGCAGATCCCTTTTTCTACTGTAGCTTCTGATGGCCTAGCCAATGGATGACTTAGCTAGCTAGATTTATCTCCCCAGAGACCAGCAAAGAAAAATCATGATTGGATCTTTTTTTGTCTTCTGTGTTAACCCTTTCCTTTCCAACACAAACTGAAGAGATTAAATCAGAACATAATTGAAAATAATAATATGATTATAATTATATGATTATAATTATTATTTTATAAATCCTTAGTCCTTCTCTGAAGGCGTAGAAGGCCCATTGTTCCCCACTGTGTGTGGGTTAGTAATAATTTGGAGAGTTATTCTATTTTCCCTCAGCATGCATTTTTTTCACTATTCTGAATGTCTGAAGAATCCATATGTTATTCTGAAATATGAACAAAGAAATAATGGACATTTTTAACTCTTATTAAGGTGGTGATTTGACAAAATTATAAATCATTGTTTTGAATTGGACTCGCATTTTTCTGGTCTTGGTCTTGACTCGGTCTCGGACACCTTGTCCCCCTACCGGTCTCGGTCTTGTCTCGGTCTCGCTCCCTTCTCCCCTCCCGGTCTCAGTCTTGACTTGGTCTGGCCTCCTTTCCGGTCTTGGTCTTAGATTGGTCTCACTTTAGGTGGTCTGGAACACAACACTGCCTTACCGGGTTAACACTTGATTAACACCTAATCATCTAGGGTTCTAGAAGTAATACCGGGTTAACACTTGATTAACACCTAATCATCTAGGGTTCTANTTAACACTTGATTAACACCTAATCATCTAGGGTTCTAGAAGTAATACCGGGTTAACACTTGATTAACACCTAATCATCTAGGGTTCTAGAAGTAACACAATCATTCTGACGAGTGAACATTCCAAACACGGTGACGGAATGTATTTGTCCATTTCCAAATTCGACACGTGCGGTCGTAATTCTGGAGGTTGCGTTGAGCTAGCATCCCCATACACTTCCGTGTATCGTTTTTAGTTAGAAAACCTTGTTATATATTTGTCTAGTTTCTCATTGGGAGGAGACTTTCCCTCTCTATGGTTTGGATTCACACAATGTTGAAATGTATCCCTACTGTAAGGGAAAGAATGTTTGTAGTGAACATCGTTTGAAAGTTTAACTGAGACTTCCACAGGGAGACATACAGCATTAATATTTGATCTTGGATAAAAATGGTCTTTTAATCTCTGTATAAGGAGCGTGTGCCTATAGGCTGGAGAGGCTGTTTGACCTGCTCCTCATCCTCCATACAGTATTCCTGGGCTCTACTGCTTAACAAGTCAGCTATAGTATCTATCGTATCTCCAACATCTACTCCAAGAGCTAGGCCCTTTTTTCACTATGTGCTTCGGGTGGGACACACGACACAATGTTTTGTTTTCCTTCTCTCTCTCTCTTCCTTCCATCCGCTTTCTTTCCTCCTCTCTTCTTCATCCCCCTGTTCTTTCCCTTTTGCCGTGTCTGTGTTTTCGCTGGCCTCAGCTGTGAGGGAGGGGGGGGTGAATTGGTAAAGGCACTTAGCAGCGATTTACTGCGGACCCATTAAACACATTAAGTGCATCCTGCGACTATGCCCTCAGCTCTCTCCCGAGCCACACTGGAGACAGATTTAGATTGAACTGCCTTTAATGCACCACTTATTCTCCCAACACATCAGCCTTGTTCTGCTGGAAATACTGGATCTCTGTTGACGGGTATAAAGAATGAAAAAAAGTCTAAATACATGCCAATTGTAACATAGACATCTCACTGGGCCTGTATTCTAAAATAGACAAAACCAGACCCCGCTCGTTTGGATAGCACGGCACACTACGTAATGTGATGGCATGCTTGTTTGCTTTGTGAAATAGCAAACATTTAACTGTAGAGAATGGACTTTTACCCAAACCCTCAAACCCCCCTCTAGCAATGGACCGATAAACTGCGCAGCCAGTTGGATGCCAAAACATGATCGAGACGATCCACTAAAAAGTCCACCAAACGTCTTGAGAGTAGTGTGT
>NC_036855.1:980840-983019 GCF_002910315.2 Salvelinus sp. IW2-2015
GAGCCATTTTTCTGTCCTCTATGGTCCTCCAATTCCTCCGGTCACCCCTTCAGAAGGTTCTCATAGGGACATATGGTGGTGGCACCTGGCGCCTTTGAAGTCTCATTAGACTAGAAAGACGTCCCACTCCTCCATCACCCATCACCCGCCTCCCTTCCTCCTTACGTAGGGTCCTGTTTTGTGAGCAGAGTGGAATGGTCAATTACTCCCGGCTAATAGACATGCCTGTAAATAAACATTGTCATGAAGCTAATTGTCATTTATTTCAGTGCATCAGTCTCAGGCTGAAGGTTTTAATCTGTTCCAGGCGGCGCCCGGACACCTCCTCCTCTCCAAACTCAGGCCCAACACACAACAACACACACTACCAACATGCAACACACACACAATCACACCACACACACCACACATCACCCACACACCCAACACACACAATCACCCCCCACACCACCCCGTCTCTGTCATGGTCTAGGGGTTTATACTAGCCCCGTCTCTGTCATGGTCTAGGGAGTTGATTTTAGCATGGCTCTAGACAGGGGCCTAGTTGCTGGTTTTTGGTCAAGCAGTATCTGGAGTTTAGACATCAGACTGTTTGCCAATAGACTAACTGAAAGGCTAAATTAGCTATTTGTAATGCGCTTTAATGGCTATGTCAATTAGTGGGCCACTGGCCTAATTTTCCCTCTGTTGATTAGAGGTAAGTACCAGTCTATTAAATCAACAGACATAGTGGGGTGGGCCGCAGGGTTTGTTCTAATGGGACCAATTCAATATGCCTCTTTAAAAAAAATACAAAGATCAATGTGTACAGGCGGTTAATTGGAGAGTACAATTAAAGGAAACAAAGTTAATTTAACCCTTGTTAGTCTATTTAATTAGGCAAGTCAGTTAAGAACAAATTCTTATTTACAATGACAGGCTGGATCTGAACCAGGGACTGTAGTGATGGCTCTTGTGTCACTACAGTGCCGTATACCGCTGCGCCACTCGGGAGTCTAACAGCTTACCCCTTGATAGTTTTTCATTACCAATAAATAATGGGGTCTTACAACTGACACCTATGTCAGCTAATGAATCAGACAATAATAACAAAAAAAAAGTTTAAGGATCAAATGAGAATTAGAATTCCAGTCAAGTTGGGTCAAATTAGAATTCCAGTACTTATCTGCGATCACAGAAATACAATAACATGACGTTGCGTGATACTTGTGTCTGAAATACCTAAATACATTTACAAAATGTAAATGCAAATTGTACATTGTAATGTAAATAATATAGCTAATTAGAATGGGAATTGAGAAGTCAAATGCTCTTGGTCTACGTTAAACACACGTCAAATCCTTCCCAAGACTACACCTTTATGTTGAGACCTTTTATGTTGGTTCAAATACGGCAAGAACTAAGGCCAAAACAGCTATTATCTTACGTTCAGTTAATGTCATTGTAATGAATGTTGAAGACGTATCTAATCACTGTATCCTATGTAACGCATTTCAATGGAGTTCTAATTCACTGTATCCTATGTAACGCATTTCAATGGAGGTGTGCTGTTTAAATTGTCAGGAGAATGTAAAACACTGCAATTTGTTACAAAAACGACAAAAAAGCAAACGAGGGACAACTTTGATTACAGGCGGCATCGACACGGGATGGGCCTCTCCAACGTTAATTGCACACCTCTGGGAAAGCAGTGATTCATCATAGGAGGATTATTAAAACACAACACGCCACTTCACTATCTAATGCATTATAAATGTAGACAAGCCTCCACGTCCCTCTCGTCTGTTTCTCACACCTGCTCTGAGGGGAAAAAGAGGATGGGAGGGAGGGTAGAGGCTTGAAGACGGGGAACAAGACATTATGTACATAGGTAACCAAATGGGGCATCCGAAGATATACAGGAGGATCGTCCTTTCAATTTCCAAAGGACCACTGGGCCTGTCAGGCAGATCTCTACAGCCGCTGCCCACTGGGCCTGTCAGGCAGATCTCTACTGCCGCTGTCCACTGGGCCTATGAGACAGATCTCTACTGCCGCTGTCCACTGGGCCTACTTTTTACACATTTGTTACGTACAAACCTTAAGCCCACAGTGCAGTGCATGTCAGAGCAAAACCCAAGCCATGAGGTCGAAGGAATTATCCATAGAGCTCTGAATAGGATTGTGTCGGCACAGAAGG
>NC_036855.1:984400-994460 GCF_002910315.2 Salvelinus sp. IW2-2015
AGAAGGGTACCAAAAAATGTCTGCAGCATTGAAGGTCCCCAAGAACACAGTGGCCTCCATCATTCTTAAATGGAAGAAGTTTGGAACCACCAAGACTCTTACCAGAGCTGGCCGCCCGGCCATACTGACCAATCAGGGGAGAAGGGCCTTGGTCAGGGAAGTGACCAAGAACACGATGGTCACTCTAACAGAGATCCAGAGTTCCTCTGTGGAGATGGGAGAACCTTCCAGAAGGACAACCATCTCTGCAGCACTACACCAATCAGACCTTCATGGTAGAGTGGCCAGACGGAAGCCACTCCTCAGTAAAAGGCGCATAACAGCCCGCTTGGAGTTTGCTAAAAGGCACCTAAAGACTCTCAGACCATGAGAAACAAGATTCTCTGGTCTGATGAAACCAAGATTGAACTCTTTGGCCTGAATGCCAAGCGTCACGTCTGGAGGAAACCTGGCACCATCCCTACGGTGAAGCATGGTGGTGGCAGCATCATGCTGTGGGGATGTTTTTCAGCGGCAGGGACTGGGAGACTAGTCAGGATCGAGGGAAAGATGAACAGAACAAAGTACAGAGAAATCCTTGATAAAAACCTGCTCCACCTTCCAACAGGACTACGACCCTAAACACACAGTCACGTCAACACAGGAGTGGCTTCGGGACAAGTCTCTGAATGTCCTTGAGTGGCCCAGCCAGAGGCAGGACTTGAACCCAATCTAACATCTCTAGAGAGAGACCAGAAAATAGCTGTGCAGCAATGCTCCCCATCCAACCTGACAAATCTTAAGAAAATATGCAGAGAAGAATTGGAGAAACTCCCCAAATACAGGTGTGCCAAGCTTGTAGCGTCATACCCAAGAAGACTCGAGCCTTTAATCGCTGCCAAAGTAAGTACATTTTATTTGTAAAAAGGGTGCCGAATACAACAGCTGTAGTATTACAGTGAAATACTTACTTACAAGCCCTTAACCAACAATGCAGTTTTAATTAAATACAAAAAAAAAGTGTTTGATTACTTATGTAAATGTAATATTATTTATTTTTAATACATTTGCAAACAATTCTAAAAACCTGCTCTTGCTTTGTCATTATGGGGTATTGTGAGTAAATTTATGAGATTTTTAAAAATCTATTTTAAAATAAGGCTGTAACGTAACAAAATGTGGAAAAAGTCAAGGGGTCTGAATACTTTCCGAATGCTCTGTACGTTGAAACCTTTTTTCATGCTTGGAGTCTTCATAGATTGGCAAAAATCGTGTGACATAAAACACTACCATTCTTTCCTTGCATTTATGATACTGCTGTTTTGTCGTTATATCATATACTAAGCATTTAACAATTGAATTACACACAGACTTTGATCACGTCAGATTCCTGGACATTGCTGTCGGACTCTGTTTTGTATGGAGATCTCTAAAGTGTACTGTAACATTTCCTATCTCATTATGTTACGGTGTGAAAACAGTTTTCATGGGCACACATATCCAAAATAATGTATGTGATGGCAAAATCCAATGCTTCAAACAGAAAGAGTAACTTTCATATGATTAATAAAACCAAAATCGATAATGTTATTATTAACAGGGTTCTTCAATAACTATGCGTAATCGTTGTTTGATGCAAATGTGATGTCTAGTTGTTTAGTTACAGTATGTGTGGAAATTATCGCACAACATCAGCAGGAAAGACTTTTCTGAATGACAGTCAAGTGATAAAGAGCTCGTGTGATACTGCATGAGATTTAACAACAGCCAGAGTGCGGAAATTAATGTTGATCTCGAAGATTGACAGAACATTTTGGTGTTTATTTTGTTACGGTGGTCAAGATAATTAGCCTTGTTCATGGACAATCTTAAATCAAGATTCCTGAGGTACGGTCCATGTATGTTTTGATTGCTTGTTTTCCAAGTTAAAATGGAGCAATCGGGAACGCGAAGAAAAAAATGCTTGTTTTCTTGCTTTTGCATATAAAACCCCCCCAAAAAACTACTTGATATTTCGATGATCAAATGTGGGTGGGGTTAAATGTGGAATGCCTAGTGAAGTGCACAGGCAACACTTCCTGTCCTTTCAAACTCCATTCTATCAATCTATGAATTAATTGATTAATAATTGATTAATAGCTGCCCATACCATACCACAGTGCCAAGATAAGATTTCTCAATTTCTGCATAAGATTTAGTGTTTATTGACTTATTAATAGTCTGCTGTTACTGTAAATGGTTTACCTGACTGATATAGCCTAGCTCCCTAGCTAACCATTGGTAATCTTATTAAATGATGCCATACAGCCAAAACAACAGTATCTATGGCTAGACTAGAGATATGGCCTTGCTATAGTTAGTCAGTGGTTGCACATCTAACTAGCTGGAATGAAGCCAGGTTGTGAATGGTAGACATGTAAATATATCATTTCACTGTTTACAGTAGCTCTCCAGCTACCCAGACCTGTCTGATCAGCCTGATAGTGCCGTGGGTGTTTTTTTTCACCCTTTATTTAACCAGGTAGGCCAGTTGAGAACAAGTTCTCATTTACAACTGCGACCTGGCCAAGATAAAAGCAAAGCAGTGAAACACAAACAACAACACAGAGTTACACATAAACAAACGTACAGTCAATAACACAATTGAAAAATCTATGTACAGTGTGTGCAAATGTAGAAGATCAGGGAGGTAAGGCAATAAATAGGACATAGAGCCAAAATAATTACAATTTAGCATTAATACTGGAGTGATAGATGTGCAGATGATGATCTGCAAGTTGAGATACTGGGGTGCAAAAGAGCAAGAAGATAAATAACAATATGGGGACGAGGTAGTTGGGTGTGCTATTTACAGATTGGCTGTGTACATGTACAGTGATCGGTAAGCTGCTCTGACAGCTGATGCTTAAAGTTAGAGAGGGAGATATACGTCTCCAGCTTCAGTGATTTTTTAAATTCGTTCCAGTCATTGGCAGCAGAGAACTGGAAGGAAAGGTGGCCAAATGAGAATTTGGCTTTGGGGTGACCAGTGAAATATACCTGCTGGAGCGCGTGCTATGGGTAGGTGTTGTTATGGTGACCGGTGAGCTGAGATAAGGCGGGGCTTTACCTAGCAAAGACTTATAGATGACCTGGATCCAGTGGGTTTGGTGACAAATATGTAGCGAGGGCCAGCCAACGAGAGCATACAGGTCGCAGTGGAGGGTAGTATATGGGGCTTTGGTGACAAAATCGATGGCACTGTGATAGACTACATCCAGTTTGCTGAGTAGAGTGTTGGAGGCCATTTTGTAAATGACATCACTAAAGTCAAGGATCGGTAGGATAGTCAGTTTTACGAGGGTATGTTTGGCAGCATGAGTGAAGGAGGCTTTGTTGCCAAAAATAGAAGCCGATTCTAGATTTAATTTTGGATTTGAGATGCTTAATGTGAGTCTGGAAGGAGAGTGTACAGTCTATCTGTCACGCCCTGACCTTAGAGATCCTTTATTCTCTATTTTGGGTTAGGTCGGGGTGTGACTAGGGTGGGCATTCTAGTTTTGTTATTTCTATGTTGGCCTGGTATGGTTCTGATGAAGGAATTTGTTTCCTATATGTTCATTAACCAATTTAATAATACAAAGCAAACACTCTGTCCGTTTCTAAGAATTTGTAAGATCCTTATTTACATAAAATAGACATAGACCCGTGTCCAAATTAATCAATAGTGTTTAACCTCGAGAGATCTCTCCTTTAAAAACCATGTACCTCACATTATATATCACAAACAGCGTCATAGAGTCCCTCCCCCTCCGACGAGGACAAAGTTGATTAAAAGTTCATTCCAACATACTCAAGCACATACCTTACACAACATATCTGGATTATCTCCTGAAATCTCTCCTCAGTTTATTATCACTTAGCTGACAGTTCCAGAACCGTCCGGAGTAGTGATGCTAGTCGGGCGGGCGGGTGCGGGCAGCAATCGGTTGAAGAGCATGCATTTATTTTTACTAGCATTTAAAATGTGGACCACACCTGTGCAAATCAATCCCAGAACAACAGCAAAGGACCTTGTGAAGATGCTGGAGGAAACAGGTACAAACGTATCTATATCCATAGTAAAATGAGTCCTATATCGACATAAACTGAAAGGCAGCTCAGCAAGGAAGAAGCCACTGCTCCAAAACTGCTATAAAAAAAAGCCAGACTACGGTTTGCAACTGCACATGGGGACAAATTTTGGAAAATTCTCTGTGATGAAATAAAATAGAACTGTTTGGCCATAATGACATCATTATGTTTGGAGAAAAAGGGGGAGGCTTGCAAGCCAAGAACACCATCCAACCGTGAAGCACGGTCATCATGTTGTGGGGGTGCTTTGCTGCAGGAGGGACTGGTGCACTTCACAAAATAGATGGCATCATGAGGTAGGAAATTATGCGGATGGATTGAAGCAATATCTCAAGACATCAGTCAGGAAGTTAAAGYTTGGTCGCAAATGGGTCTTCCAAATGGACAATGACCCCAAGCATACTTCCAAAGTTGTGGCAAAATGGCTTAAGGACAACAAAGTCAAGGTATTGGAGTGGCCATCACAAAGCCCTGACGTAAATCCTATTGAACATTTGTGGGCAGAACTGAAAAAGTGTGTGCGAGCAAGGAGGCCTACAAACCTGACTCAGTTACACCAGCTCTGTCAAGAGGAATGGGCCAACATTCACCCAACTTATTGTGTGAGGCTTGTTTAAGGCTACCCGAAACGTTTGACCCAAGTTAAACAATTTAAAGGCAATGCTACCAAATACTAATTGAGTGTATGTAAACTTATGACCCACTGGGAATGTGATGAAAGAAAAAAAAGCTGAAATAAATCATTCTCTCAACTAATATTCTGACATTTCACATTCTTAAAATAAAGTGGTGATCCTAACTGACCTAAAACAGGGAATTTTTTACTAGGATTAAATGTCAGGAAGGGTGAAAAACTGAGTTTAAATGTATTTGGCTAACGTGTATGTAAACTTCCGACTTCAACTGTATATACAGTATATTTTTTTAAGTCAGTCAGTCACTGTCCAAAAAATGTAATAGCTGTGAAATATTGCTTCCTCAATTGCATTTCCTTGATTCGTTGCATCCTCCCTCCTCAGAGGTCCCTCCCTTCTCACCTTCTTATCCAATGGGTTTTGAGAAGGAGGCGAGCATAGAGGACCTGGAAGGAAATACAATTGAGATTCTCCCCTTGTTTCCTCCTTTCCTCACCTCCCTCTCAAAAGCACATTGGGGGAGAGGAGGGAAGGTTCCTCCCCACACACTGCTTGGAGAGTTTACTGATTATAAATGTCATTATTGGTTGTTATTATTGCCAATGATTTTGCTGACAGAACCCATTGTATTCTATTATTGTATTCAATTTTTCTATGAACTATTACAGAATATATAAATACTGTTGTTTGTCCTTGTCATTGTTCTGGAATGTTTAGCATGGCTATAAATGATAGAGAAGTTGCCTAAAGCACAAACAGACCTGGCTACTAGGCAGGACAAAGAAACCTGCATGGTCCATGTTTCATGTGCCATTTCGAAAGACATGTAGATATTTTGTTGTTGCTATAGACTCCTGTTCCTGTAACTACACATGTGACGCTGCAAGAAAATCCTATTTAAATGTATATCTAACCATTTGGAAATGTTGACACCGATGTCACACATTGGTTCCTTTATTTCCAGAAAGACCCATATTACTTTGTTTTTATTTGATGACTTTGATATTTAGTTATTTCTTAAAGACAACATTATCTCTGTTCTCTTCAGTCATCCTATTTAGCTCGCCTGCCTAAGTATGCTGCAGAGCTGTCTGACAAAATAATTTTACTAGTTCTTCAAATGATTAGATGGTTGATAAACTGAACCAGGTTAGTTGCAACTGGGGAGCGAGTGAAAACCTACAGGAGGGTAGTTCTCCAGGAACAGCGTTGTAGACCCCTGCTCTAGAGAAATGTAGTGTTGGGCTCACCAAAAAAACTAAACTAAATGGAATTCAACTAATGGAACCGATGTCGGTCAAATGGTTTTCTTAATAACCCACCAGAAAATGAAATGTAGTTTAAATGCTCAGCACTAGTACTTGCATACAGTCTCCCACAGTCTTGTATAGTTAGTCCAGTTTGTGGCATCAAGACTGCTATATTCACATATTTCACTCACTCTATGATTCAGCCTTTATATACACTCCCTCTCTCTTCCGCTCCTTCCCATCCTCCCTCCCCTCTCTCTCTCCTTCCCATCCTCCCTCCCCTCTCTCTCCCACTCCTTCCCACCCTCCCTCCCCTCTCTCTCTCTCTCCTTCCCATCCTCCCTCCCCGTCCTCCTGTCCTCCCTCCATCCTGTCCTCCATCCCTTCCCAACCTACACCCCTGTCTCTTATACACATCTAGATGTGTATAAGAGACAGCCCTCCCTCTATCCCATCCTCCCTCCCCTCTCTCTCCCGCTCCTTCCCATCCTCCCTCCCCTCCCTCTCTCTCTCCTTCCCATCCTCCCTCCCCTCTCTCTCCCGCTCCTTCCTATCCTCCCTCCCCTCTCTGTTCATCTCTCCCTATCTCCCTCCCCTCTCTGTCATCTCTCCCCCTCTCCCTCCCTTCTCTGTCCAGCTTCAGTAATCAGCCTATGTTTGCCTCTCTTTTCCACACTTGGTGGTGGGTTAAGTCGGCTGGGTCGAGGCCGTCTCGCCTGGCCAACTCTATTTATACCCAGTAGTGATGGCTCTTACTGAGGTGTTGACTGATTGGAGTGGCCGCTCCGTATGGAAATGGGCCCCGGAGGGCCGTAGAGGGACTGATTTCACAATCTCCTGATGACCCAGTTACTGTTTTCTCCGCTTGACACATAACTTGATTAATTGGACCACGATAAGTAACAGCACCCCAACACTGTTAGTTGGACTACTAGGAGTGGGCAAAGCCAGTTTTTTTGTTGAGGAATAGGAAGATGAGGAGAGAACTCGACATGTCACTGTTCAGTTGTGTGGTGCAGTGAAATGAACTAGTGATGTAGGCAATGCTGAGATTGAAAAAAGTCCTGCTATTGAGATTGAGACTGTCCTAATATGGACACCATGTAGGCTTACTAAACAAGTCGTGGTCGATTGAAGAGGAATACACTCAACCCCGATATAGTACTACAAAATATATCCAGAATCTTCCAGAAGTGGGGGCCTCCCAAGTGGCGCAGTGGTCTGCACCACAGTGTTGAGGTATCACTACAGCCTGAGGTTCGATCCCAGGCTGTGTCACAGACGGCCGTGACCAGGATTCCCAAAGGGCGGCGCACAATTGGCCCAGCATCGTCCGGGTTAGGGGAGGGCTTGGCTGATGGGCTTTCCTTGGCTCATCACACTCTATCGCCTCCTTGTGGTGGGCCAGGTACCTGCAGGCTGATTACAGTCATCGGTTGAATAGTGTTTCCTCCAACACGGCTGGCTTCCGGGTTAAGAAGCATGGTTTGGTGGGTCATGTTTTGGAAGATGCATGACTCAAACATTGCCTCTCCCGAGCCCGTTGGGGAGTGGCGGCTGGCTTCCGGGTTAAGAAGCATGGTTTGGTGGGTCATGTTTTGGAAGATGCCCGTTGGGGAGTTGCAGCGGTGAGACAAGATCGCAATTGGGGAGAAAAATGAGGGGGACATTTTAAAAAAAAGATCTCCCATGACTTTTCAATTGGGTTGAGGCATATGGTTTCCATCATTTTCATGCTCATCAAACCATTCGGTGACCACTTGTACCCTGTGGATGGGGGCATTGTCATCCTATAGCCATGGTAGACAAAATAATGACCTGCCCAGCATTTTTATACATCACCCTAAGCATGATGGGAAGTTAACTGCTTAATTAACTCAGGAACCATACTTGTGTGGAAGCAGCTGCTTCCAATATACTTTGTATCCCTCATTTACTCACGTGTTTCAAATTATTTTGGCAGTTACCGGAATATTACACTTATAAATAAAAAGCAATTAAAAGCTTTAACTTCTAACAGTCTGAGTGGATGGGAGGACCAGGCAGTTTGTGGCCCCGTGTGGCTCAGTTGGTAGAGCATACTGCTTGCATCACCAGGGTTTCGGGTTTGTTTCCCGCTGGGGGACCAGTATGAAAAGAGCGTCTGCTAAATGACTCAAATGTAAATGTGTCCTGGGAAAAGGGTGCTTCTGTATACAGCTTAGCACAAGTTTGTTTGGCATTGGAACCGTTGTCTCTCCCTGTAGAGTGTAACATTATCCATTCAAGTTTCAACGTTTATTTGCCACGTGCACAGGATACAACGGATGTAAAAGAGTACAGTGAAATTCTTACCTTGAGAAATATTTCCCAACAATGCAGTGATATAGATAAGGAAATAAAAACACAAGAACTATTATGTGCGTTAAAGAAACACGAGATAGCAAGTATATACAGGTATGTGCCAGTACCTTATGCAATGTGCAGAGGTACTGGAGTGGTTGAAATGGGTTTATACATAAAACGTGGCTGGTAGTAGGATATACAAGTAAACAGGGCTGAAAAGTGGCTGATAGTAGGATATGCATGTAAACACGGCTGAAAAGTGGCTGATAGAGTAGGACATACATGTAAAGTATTTACACCCCTTGACTTTTTCCACATTTTGTTGTGTTACAGCCTGAATTGAAAATGTAATACATTGAGAGTTTGTGTCACTAATTTACACACATTCTCCTTCAATAATTACGAACGCCGACATTAGTTTTGACTTTTGAACTGTACATAAACATTCTTACATTTATGTTCAGTAAATTCACAATGTTTATTCTTATATCATTATCACCAAGCTCTAAGTATAAGCAAGTGCAAGCAAACGATCTGTGACGAGGTAGGCCTTCGTTCAGCACTTTCAAAATGGACAGCAACAAAAATTCATATATATGTTAATAAATCAATTCATTCAGCAAGATGTTGAAGCTTTAACTTTAATCTCCTTTAAGTCACCACATACACAGAGAGAGAGAGATAACTGTACTCTTCTTTAAGTCACCACATACACACCGTCTCTCTCTCTCTGTCGTCTCTCTCTCTTTCTTCTCCTCTCTCCGTCCTTCGTCTCTCTTCTTCGTGTCTGGTGTGTGTTGTTGGTGAACCTGGTAGAAGAAGAGTAAAGTTTTATGTCTCTCTTCCTCTCTCTGTGTGTGGTGCACTTAAAGAAGAGTACAGTATCTCTGCTCTCTCTCTCCCTCTGGTGTGGTATGTGTGGTGACTTAAGAAGAGTAAAGTTATCTCTCTCTCTCTGTGTGTATGTGGTTGACTTAAAACCAAGAGTAACGTTTTCCGTTTCTCTCTGCAGGTCTCTCTCTCTCTCTGTTGTGTATGGTGACTTAAAGAAGAGTAACAGTTATCTGCTCTCTCTCTCTCTCTGTGTATGTGGTGACCTTAAAGAAGAGTAATGTTCTCCTCGCTCTTTCTGTGTGTATGTGGTGACTCTAAAGAGAGTAACAGTTGTCTTCTCTCTGTTGGTGTATGTGGTGACTTAAACGAAGAATAACAGTTTTATATTCTCTCTCTCTCTCTCTCTCTCTGCTCTCTCTCTCTCCTCTCCTCTCTCTTCTCTCTCTCTCTCTCTCTCTCTCTCTCTCTCTCTCTCTCGTCTCTCTCTCTTCGCTTCTCTCTCTCTCGTCTCTCTCTGTCCTCTTTGCTCTTCCTTCTCTCTCTCCTGTCTAGTCTTCCCTATACTCGTGTGTGTATGTGGTGACCTTAAAGAAGAGTACAAGTTATCTTTCCTCGTCGTCGTGCTCTCTTCTCTCTGCTCTCTACTCTCCTCTTCCTCTTCTCTACTCGTCTCTCTCTCGTCTCTCTCTTCTCTCTCTCCTGCTCTCTCGTGTGTGTAAATGTGGCTGCTTAAAGAAAGAATAAGCAGCTTATCTCTCTCTCTCTCTCTCCTACTTCTCATGCTCTCATATCTCTCGTCTTGCCCTCTCTCCTCCCTCTCTCTCCTCTCCTCGTCCTTTGGTTTGTGCGTGCTCTATCGGATCACGTTTTCCTCTCTCTGCCGCTCCCGAGCGCGATTAACGATTCGACTGGTTACTCCTTCTG
>NC_036855.1:995154-998518 GCF_002910315.2 Salvelinus sp. IW2-2015
TAGTATATGTGTTTGTGCAGCGGTGTGTGGCACGCACTGTTAATGTCCTTTTGCCTTCTTTTTGCCTTGACCTCGGCTAGGGCAAGGTGCCGGGGAGAGGCTGTGACTCACAAAGGGAACGATGTTGTGTTGTTTTTTCGTGTGCAGGAAATAAAACGATTCACACGGGAGACCATCAGTTGGCAGCGTCCTAATTAAAAAATAACCCCAAAGCCAGAAAGGGAACACCCCGCCTTTTAACAACCAGGTTGACTGTATAAAGCATTTTTGTTCTGTGTTTAATCTGATGGAAATATGTCTCTTCTTAACGTACGGACGCAGGTTAGATGAGTCATACAGTTGGGCAGGTGAGCGTTAGGAAGTTTCTATTTGGGCATGCTCAAGCGTTTCCACCTCATTTTTGGGCATCGTGGAGACAAACCATAGCCTATATGTCTTCTCTTGAGAGCCATGTCTGCCACGGCGGCCTTCTTCAATAGCAAGGCTAATGCTCCACTGAGTCATGGACATCAGTCAAAGCTTTTCCTTAAGTTTGGGTCAAGCACAGTGCGTCAGGTATTCTGCCACTGGGTACTCTCTGTTTAGGGCCAAATAGCATTTCTAGTTTGCTTCTGTTTTTTTGTTAATTCTTTCCAATGTGTCAAGTAATTATCTTTTTGTTTTCTCATGATTTGGGTTGGGTTCTAATTGTGCTGTGTCCTGGGCGCTCTGTGGGGTGTGTTTGTGTTTTGAACAGACCCTAGGACCAGCTTGCTTAGGGGACTCTTCTCCAGGTCATCTCTCTGTAGGTGGAGGCTTTGTTATGGAAGTTTGGGAATCGCTTCCTTTTAGTGGTTTGTAGAATTTAACGGCTCTTTTCTGGATTTTGATAAATTAGTGTGGTATCGGCCTAATTCTGCTCTGCATGCATTTATTTGGTGTTCTACGTTGTACACGGAGGATATTTTTGCAGAATTCTGCATGCAGAGTCTCAATTTTTGGTGTTCTGTCCCATTTGTGAAATCTTGGTTGGAGAGCGGACCCCAGACCTCAACAACCATAAAAGGGCAATGGGCTCTATGACTGATTCAGTATTTTTAGCCAGATCCTAATTGGTATGTTGAAATTTATGTTCCTTTTGATGGCATAGAATGCCTTCTTGCCTTGTCTCTCAATCGTTCACAGCTCTGGGAAGCTACCTGTCGGTGCTGATGTTTAGCCCAGAGACCGGTATGTATAGTTTTTTGTGTGCTCTAGGCAACGGGTATGTCTAGATGAATTGTGTGCTGTTCTCTCTTCTCTCTCTCTCTCTCTCTCTCTCTCTCTCTCTCTCTCTCTCTCTCCTCTCTCAGCTCTCTCTCTGTGTGTTATAGAGAGAGAGAGAGAGAGAACTGTACTCTTCTTTAAGTCACCACATACACACAGAGAGAGAGAGAGATAACTGTACTCTTCTTTAAGTCACCACATACACACAGAGAGAGAGAGATAACTGTACTCTTCTTTAAGTCACCACATACACACAGAGAGAGAGAGAGATAACTGTACTCTTCTTTAAGTCATCACATACACACAGAGAGAGAGATAACTGTACTCTTCTTTAAGTCACCACATACACACAGAGAGAGAGAGATACCTGTACTCTTCTTTAAGTCACCACATACATAGAGCGAGAGAGAGAGCAATAACGGTACTCTTCTTTAAGTCACCACATACACACAGAGAGAGAGAGAGAGATAACTGTACTCTTCTTTAAGTCACCACATACACACAGTGAGAGAGAGAGAGAGAGAGATAACTGTACTCTTCTTTAAGTCACCACATACACAGAGAGAGAGAAAGAGATGTGGTTAGCCTCCATTTTACATGTTTTATTAGGCCTTGAATGGGAAGAGACCGTCACTGGCAACCATGGTTACAGACCCAACAACATCATATAGTATCCCTTCCTCATGGAGAAAAGCACATGAGCTAATTATAATACACAAAGTAAGCAAAACAATGAAATGCATCATTTCAACATTGCCTAAAATGATGAATAAGATACTAATGAGATAGACATATATAAGCAATATAACAATTCAGAAGTACAAACTATGGGAACGATGAGCGAATGAGGCAAGCCGTAATTTCTATTAAGACATTAATGAGCGAGCTCAGACGGACGATATGCCTATTTGTTCAGCACTTTTGAAAGGGACAGCGAGCGATTTCAGAACATGGGCTGTTCTTGCAGTATTCTCCCTGCACACCAAGTTAGAACTGTAGCATAAATAAAGGGGGCATAACCTACCGGTCAAAAGTTTTAGAACACCTACTCATTCAATGGTTTTTCTTTATTTTTACTATTGTCTACATTGTCGAATAATATTGAAGACATCACAACTATGAAATAACACATACGGAATCATGTAGTAACCAAAAAAGCGTTAAACAAATCTAAATATATTTTATATTTGAGATTCTTCAAAGTATCTACCCTTTGTCTTGATGACAGCTTTGTGGCACCTGACCACACGACTGGGCAGTAGTCCAGGTCTGACACAAGTAGGGCCTGTAAGACCGGCCTAGTTGAAAGTGCTGTTAAGAAGGCAGAGCAGTGCTTTATTATGGACAGACTTCTCCCCATATTATCTACTGTTGTATCAACATGTTTTGACAATGACAGTTTACAATCCAGGGTTACTCCAAGCAGTTTAGTCACCTCACTTTGCTCAATTTCCACATTATTTATTACAAGATTTATTTTAGGTTTCGGGTTAAGTGAATGATTTGTCCCAAATACAATGCTTTTAGTTTTTGAAATATTTAGGACTAACTTATTTCTTGCCACCCACTCTGAAACTGACTGCAGCTCTTTGTTAATTAAGTGTTGCAGTGATTTCACTCGCTTTAGTAGCTGATGTGTATAGTGTTAAGTCATCCACATACAAATCCACACTAGCTTTACTCATGGCCAGTGGCAGGTCATTAGTAAAGATTGCCCTGGGGAATGCCTGATTCTACCTGGATTATGTTGGAGAGGCTTCCATTAAAGAACACCCTCTGTGTTCTGTTAGACGGGTAACTCTCGATCCGCAATATAGCAGGGGGTGTAAACCCATAACATATCATTTTTTCCAGCAGCCTACTCTAATAGATAATATCAAAAGCCGCACTGAAGTCTAACAAAACAGCTCCAACAAACGTTTTATTATCAATTTCTCTCAGCCAATCCTCCATGCATGTTGAATGCCCTTCCCTATAAGCTTGCTGAAAGTCTGTTGTTCATTTATTTACTGTAAAATAGAATCTTATCTGTTCAAACACCATTTTTTTTTTTTTTTTTACAAAGGTTTACTAAGGGTTGGTAACAGGCTGATTGGTCGGATATTTGAGCCCGTAAAGG
>NC_036855.1:999538-1023802 GCF_002910315.2 Salvelinus sp. IW2-2015
GAGATGAACATACTTTGGTGCGAAAAGTGCAAATCAATCCCAGAACAACAGCAAAGGACCTTGTGAAGATGCTGGAGGAAACAGGTACAAAAATATCTATATCCACAGTAAAACGAGTTCTATATCGACATAACCTGAAAGGCCGCTCAGCAAGGAAGAAGCCACTGCTCCAAAACCGCCATAAAAAGCCAGACTACGGTTTGCAACTGCACATGGGGACAAAGATCGTACTTTTTGGAGAAATAGAACCGTTTGGCCATAATGACCAACGTTATGTTTGGAGGAAAAAGGGGGAGGCTTGCAAACCGAAGAACACCATCCCAACCGTGAAGCACGGGGTGGCAGCATCATGTTGTGAGGGTGCTTTGCTGCAGGAGGGACTGGTGGCACTTCACAAAATAGATGGCATCATGAGGGAGGGAAATTATGTGGATATATTGAAGCAACATCTCAAGACATCAGTCAGGAAGTTAAAGCTTGGTCGCAAATGGGTCTTCCAAAAGGACAATGACCCCAAGCATACTTCTAAAGTTGTGGAAAAATGGCTTAAGGACAACAAAGTCAAGGTATTGGAGTGGCCATCACAAAGCCCTGACCTCAATCCCAYAGAAAATGTGTGGGAAGAACTGAAAAAGTGTGTGCGAGCAAGGAGGCCTACAAACCTGACTCAGTTACACCAACTCTGTCAAGAGGAATGGGCCAAAATTCATCCAACTTATTGTGGGAAGCTTGTGGAAGACTACTCGAAACGTTTGACCCAAGTCAAACAAGTTAAAGGCAATGCTACCAAATACTAATTGAGTATATGTAAACTTCTGACCCACTGGGAATGTGATGAAAGAAATAAAAGCTGAAATAAACCATTCTCTCTATTATTATTCTGACATTTCACATTCTTAAAATAAAGTGGTGATCCTAACTGACCTAAGACAGGGAATTTTTACTAGGATTAAATGTCAGTAATTGTGAAAAATGGAGCTTTAATGTATTTGGCTAATCATTTTTTGCAGCTGCGTAGGTTGTGTCTGAGTGGGAAGAGACCTGTGGATGTGCATAGAGTCAGTATGGATAGTCTGTGGGAGAGGGAGCAATAGTCATTATGCATAGGTTGTTGATACTCTTTCCTTGGTGTCAGCCCTAGTGATGGAAACAGTAATAACCCTAGTGCTTAAAAGCCCGGAGGGACACCAGTGCTGCTATGAAGAAAAAAAACTAACTTTCTTTTTACAGGTGAGAAGATGAGAAGATGAATTGGATTATTTACCAAGTGGGAGTGTCTGCTCCTATTCTAATGTGTCTGAGTGTAAGTCTGAGATTTAATGACCTATCTGAAGCAATTAAGGTCTCGCTTTCTCTGAAAACACTGTGAGAGATACACAATTTGGTGTTTCAGGAGTGACTTAATAACTGGAGGGAAATTACTTATTCTCGTCATCCCCTCAAAGAAAACAATCTGCAGTTATTTAGCCAAGCTCTTCAAATTGGGTTGGGAAGACAGAAAAAAAGCACACTCACTGAAAACGGAAAACAGTCAATCTGTAATTAAGTCAGAGTCACTTTTCAATTGCAACTTTTTTCCTCACACAGATCCCCCCCCTCCTCAGATGTATTTAGCCCATTGGGTACTGCTGCAACTCATTGGCATCTTCAAGGAACAAAGATAAACAAGTGTTCCAATTAAGAATTAATTTTGTGTCGGGGACTTGGAGTGCATGCCTTGTCTGCTGGGATTTTACACACAGACAGACAGACCACAATAGACGAGGCTAGACACCAAAGGCGCAAGAGAGCTGGAGAGCTCGGAGGGACGATGAGTAAGAAAGAGGAAGAGAGAGAGAGAGAGAGAGAAAGCAAAGAGAGAGAGAGAGAGAGAGAAGACGAGACGAGAGAGCAGAGAGAGAGAGAGAGAGGAGACGAGACGACACGGAGAGAGAGAGAGAGAATGAAAATAATAAACTGTATAGAAAACACAGTCTGCATCTATCTTGAGGATGAAGAGACAACCAATTGAACCAAGGGAGGAGGAAAAAAAGAAAAGAGCTTCTGAACGAGAGAGCAGAGACAAACAGACAGAGGAGAGAAGAGAAGACGAGAGAGAGAGGAGAGAGAGAGAGAGACGAGAGCAGGCAACAGGACCAGACAGACAGACAGACAACAGCCGAGAGAAGACCAGGATCAGACAGACAGCACCAGACAAGAGAGCAGAGGAGAGGCGAAGGAGAGAGAGAGAAAGAGAGAGAGAGAGAGAGGACCGGAACGACGGACCACCCGACGGCCAACGGAGCACCCCACGGCACGGAACACGGTCCGCACGGACCACGGCAACGGACGACGCCAACGACGGAGCGGCACGCGACAAAGACGGTGACAAACACGGCAGGACGGACAGACGGAGGCACGCAACGGACGGACGTGACGGCACGACAAAACGGTACAGCAGGACCAACAGACAGACAGACAGACACGCGACAGACGACAGACAGACAGAAACAGACAGACAGACAAGACAAGAATGACAGAGAGAGAGACAGAGAGAGAGAGACACAGACATGAGAGAGACAGAGAGAGAGAGAGACAGAGGAGAAGAGACACAGAAGACGACACAAACTGACGAAGACAGAAGAGATAGCCCATAGAGCAGAGAGAGAGAGAGAGAGAGAGAGAGAGAGAGAGAGAGAGACTCGGTGTAGTGAGGGGTGAAAAAGCCCCATAACAAGCCCAACACAGCCCAGTAATGATCGTACTTTGAAGATAAAGGAAGTGCATTACTGATCCAATTTATCTTTCAAGCCAAAAATCCCAAAAAGCAGCAAAATAATCCGCTTTTAGGAGCCTCCTCTTGTCTATAAAAAATCCTTCACTGTGCAAGACAAATTGCACCTAATAATCCATATTTCCAAAAGAGGTTTTCACTGTGTAGCCAAGCATCACGATGACCAAAAGCATGACATGGAGGAGGACTTTGAGTGAAATAATGTCACATCATTTTCACCATTACGGAAAAACAAA
Source organism: Salvelinus sp. IW2-2015 (assembly GCF_002910315.2). NCBI lineage: Eukaryota > Metazoa > Chordata > Actinopteri > Salmoniformes > Salmonidae > Salvelinus > Salvelinus sp. IW2-2015. The sequence goes on from NC_036855.1 coordinate 1,002,548, forward strand.
GGGACTATATACTGCAAAGTGATGATTCACAGACAGACAGACACGTGTGTGAATCCAATCTGGATCTTTCCCTCCAAACAACCCAAAAGTCGTGAGTTTGTTTCCCCACACAGGCCACTATCTGACCTGACCATTTGATGACTCAGAGGCAGACAGAGACAGACAGAGCACATGTCCTGATTATCCACCTTTCATTTGGTGACCTCTCCTTACACAGCAATTGGCTGGCTTTCATCTTGTGACCTCTCACACTGACCCCTCTCTGAGACCTGACAGCCTGTAAACTGAGCCTCCTCCAGCACTTTGAAATCCATCAGGACAGACCATAGAATGACCTGCTTGCCTGCTAGAGCTAGAGGCTACGGGAGGGAGAGATGGTGGACACATGCACAGAAGGGTGAATGGATGAGGTAGGTAGGCTGGACTGTATATGACAGGGGTGTCAAAGTCAATTCCCGGAGGGCCGTGTGACTACTGGCTATAGTTATTTCCTGTCAATTCGTGTTCAATGAAGACCTAGACAACCAGGTGAGAGGAGTTCCTAACTAAAACAACACCAGATTCTAAACTTTTAATTTAAATTATTATACAAAATTCTTGCAACCAATAGAATGTTATATACAGTATATTTCCAGCTCTGCAGATTCTGCTGCGAAGAGACAGAATCATTAGATAATTTGTTTTGGTACTGTCCATATGTAGCTTGTTTTTGGTCGCAGGTTCAGGAAAGGCTGAAGAATTGCAGCATTTTACCTGGCGCTAACTCTGCAGATAGCATTGCTGGGTGATCTGAAAAGTCATAGGCAATCGATCAATAATATAATAATACTGGAATAACGGAATTTTTTGAATCTTTAATTTACAATCTGTAGAAACTACGAGAATAGAAAGGTCCAGAACTTTTGTAAAACATCACAGTTGAAAAATATACGGCAAGTAAAACACTGTGGATGGTGTTAAGAGATAGATGGGAGGGGTTGAATGGGAGATACCTAGTCAGTTGTCCAACAATGTATTCAACTGAAATGTGTCATCCTCATTTAACCCAACCCCTCTGAATCAGAGACGTGCAGGTGGCTGCCTTAATTGATATCCACATCTTCGGCGCCCGGGGAACACTGCCTTGCTCAGGGGCAGAACGACAGATTCATAACTTGTCAGCTCAGGGATTCGATCAAGAAACCTTCCGGTTACTGGCCCAACGCTCTAGCCACTAGGCTACCTGCCCAACGCTCTAGCCACTAGGCTAACTGCCACCCTTCAGTGGAGCTGAAGGGTGGGACTAATAACAACAAGATAACTCATGTAAAATATACTAGGTCTGTAAAATGTATCTTGGTTCAGAACTGTGAAACAGCACTGTTAAAAATATATGTGAAATAGAAATCAAACTGGATATTGTTCAGAAATAGATGAGAGGGGTTAAGGGTCGCGGAAGGATAGGAGTAAAAACAAACAAAATATAACTATTGTAGAATATACTGTGTCCGTAAAATTATAAGCAATGTATTAGTTGGAAGCAGAAGCCTAAGTGTTGTTGTTCATTAGTTTACTCCAATTAGGGGAATGGTGGTACGGTTAGTGGAAAACAATGAAGGAAAATATATTTTTGCACACACCTACTCCATTCAAGGGTTTTTCTATATTTTTTTTACTATTTTCTACATTGTAGAATAAAAGTGAAGAATTCAAACTATGAAATAACACATATGGAATCATGTAGCAACAAAAAATGTATTTTCTCTGTATATATCAATGATGTCGCTCTTGCTGCGGGTGATTGCTTGATCCACTTCTACGCAGACGACACCATTCTGTATACATCTGGCCCTTCCTTGGACACTGTGTTAACAAACCTCCAAACGAGCTTCAATGCCATACAACACTCCTTCCGTGGCCTCCAACTACTACGCTAGTAAAACTAAATGCATGCTTTTTAACCGATCGCTGCCCGCACCCGCCCGCCCGACTAGCATCACTACTCTGGACGGTTCTGACTTGGAATATGTGGACACCTACAAATACTTAGGTGTCTGGCTAGACTTTAGTGATGTCATTTACAAAATAGCCTCCAACACTCTACTCAGAAAACTGGATGCAGTCTATCACAGTGCCATCCGTTTTGTCACCAAAGTCCCATTTTATACCACCCACCACTGCGACCTGTATGCTCTCGTTGGCTGGTCCTCGCTACATACTCGTCGCCAAACCCACTGGCTCCAGGTCATCTATAAGTCTTTGCTAGGTAAAGCTCAAGCTCACCATAACAACACCCACCCGTAGCACGCGCTCCAGCAGGTATATCTCACTGGTCATCCCCAAAGCCAACACCTACTTTGGCCGCCTTTCCTTCCAGTTCTCTGCTGCCAATGACTGGAACGAATTCAAAAATCGCTGAAGTTTGAGACATATATCTCCCTCACTAACTTTAAGCATCAGCTATCTGAGAAGCTTACCGATCACTGCAGCTGTACACAGCCCATCTGTAAATAGCCCATTCAACTACCTAGCTCATCCCCATATTGTTTTTATTAACTTTTTTTTGCTCTTTTGCACACCAGTATTTCTACTTGCACATCATCATCTGCACATCTATCACTCCAGTGTTCATTTGCTAAATTGTAATTACTTCGCTACTATGGCCTATTTATTGCCTTACCTCCTTACGCCATTTGCACACACTGGATATAGATTTTTCTATTGTGTTATTGACTGTACTTTTGTTTATCCCACATGTAACTCTGTGTTGTTGTTTTTTGTCGCACTGCTTTGGCCAGGTCGCCGTTGTAAATGAGAACTTGTTCTCAACTGGCCTACCTGGTTAAATAAATGTGAAATAAAAATTAAAAATAAAATCTGTGACTCGACACAATCCTGTCTCTGAGCTCTATGGACAATTCCTTCGACCTCATGGCTTGGTTTTTGCTCTGACATGCATTGCCAACTGTGGGACCTTCTATAGACAGGTGTGTGCCTTTCCAAATCATGTCCAATCAATTGAATTTACCACAGGTGGACTCCAATCAAGTTATAGAAACATCTCAAGGATGATCAATGGAAACAGGATGCACCTGAGCTCAATTTCGAGTCTCATAGCAAAGGGTCTGAATACTTATGTAAATAGGGTATTTCTGTTTTTATGTATGCACTGTATATACACTACCATTGAAACGTTTGGGATCACTTAGAAATGTCCTTGTTTTTGAAAGAAAAGTACATTTTTTGTCCATTAAAATAACATCAATTGATCAGAAATACAGTGTAGACATTGTTAATGTTGTAAATTACTATTGTAGCTGGAAACGGCTGATTTTTATGGAATATCTACATAGGCGTACAGAGGCCCATTATCAGCAACCATCACTCCTGTGTTCCAATGGCACATTGTGTTAGCTAATCCAAGTTTATAATTTTAAAAGGCTAATTGATCATTAGAAAACCCTTTTGGAATTATGTTAGCACAGCTGAAAACTGTTGTGCTCATTAAAGAAGCAATAAAACTGTCCTTCTTTAGAATAGTTGAGTATCTATCGCATCAGCATTTGTGAGTTCGATTACAGGCTAAAAATGGCCAGAAACAAATAACTTTCTTCTGTAACTCGTCAGTCTATTCTTGTTCTGAGAAATGAAGGCTATTCCATGCGAGAAATTGCCAAGAAACTGAAGATCTCGTACAACGCTGTGTACAGTCGTGGCCAAATGTTTTGAGAATGACACAAATATTAATTTCCACAAAGTCTGCTGCCTCAGTTTGTATGATGGCAATTTGCATATACTCCAGAATGTTATGAAGAGTGATCAGATGAATTGCAATTAATTGCAAAGTCCCTCTTTGCCATGCAAATGAACTGAATTCCCAAAAAACATTTCCACTGCATTTCAGCCCTGCCACAAAAGGACCAACTGACATCATGTCAGTGATTCTCTCATTAACACAGGTGTGAGTGTTGACGAGGACAAGGCTGGAGATCACTCTGTCATCTGACATCATAAGTTGAATCAGGTGTGTGACCTTAACCTTAACCTAGAACTCTAACCCCCCCAAAAGAAGGTGCTCTGAGACATGGGCCCCCCATGGAGAAGGATCCATCCACCCCAGGCAGAGGGATCCGTCCAGCCCAGGGAGAGGGATCCGTCCAGCCCAGGGAGAGGGATCCGTCCAGCCCAGGGAGAGGGATCCGTCTTCCCTCAGGGAGAGGGATCCATCTTCCCTCAGGCCCTCTTACTGATCTACATGTTACCTCTGACCCCTGCCAGCCTATAGTAGCCAGGGGGGGAGAAAGGCGGGTAGCAGGGGTGCTGTGCAGAGCAGGAGGGTGGTACACGGTCTGACATTTCAGAAGTTTAGAGCCTCCAGGGAAGTGGGAGGGAGGACAAAGCTGCTTATTAAGTCAAAATGAAAGAAGATGTTGGTTTGTTTGTTCTTCTGAGGGGGAGAAGGAGTAGGTGACAGATGGAGGGTATCTGCATGGCCCTGGGGAATCCACCAGTAGTCAATATGCATCTCTGACTTTTCAAGGAGGGGGGCTTTTCTTCCTGGTCTTCAAATCATGGATGTTCAATGACTTGACTGAGGAGAGCTCTATTGCTGATTTAAAATAAAATGGCTTCCAAAGAATCCTCAGCACACGGATGTTCTAGATCCCTGTTTAAATGACCTGTCCTGCCCCATGTTGTCCTCCTAGCTCCTCCTAGTTTCCTTTTACCTCGGCCAGGGGTACGATGCCCTGGATGTCTCTCTGGCTGATGTAGAGGTGGGAGACGGCCTCTGCCTGTGTGCCTGTGGAGGGATACTCGATCTGCCACTGGATGGTCTGGGTAGACTGGAGGTTGATGATGTTGTCCATCTCAAACTCCACCTGCATCACCTCGTAAAAGGAGCCCTCCAACCTGTATGGAGGCATCAAGCAGAACATCAGGCAAGAGGCTCCATAAACAAAAACATACAAGATCTCCAAAAGATGTTGCATAATGCTTACTTTATTCAAATGTTATTTTATTTTCACTGCATCGGGATAGCATAAACATATGTGTTGGCTTAACAGCCACAAATATGTATGGTTGTCTACAGAATCTATGGTCTTATGAGACAGATGCTGATATACAGCAGTCCTTTGACTTTTTTCCACATGTTGTTGTGTTGCAGCCTGAATTTAAAATGGATTAAATTGAGATTGTGTGTCACTGATCTACACACAATACCCCATAATGTCAAAGTGGAATGTTTGAAATAATACAAAATGAAAAGCTGCATGTCTTTGGTCAATAATTAGTGCACCCCTTTGTTATGGCGAGCCTTAATAAGTTCAGGAGTAAAAATGCAACAAATCACATAATAAGTTGCATGGACTCACTCTGTGTGCAATAATAGTGGTTAACATCTCTGTACCCCACACATACAAGTATACAAGTATGTGTAAGGTCCCTCAATTGAGTAGTGAATTTTTAACACAGATTCAATCACAAAGACCAGTGGGGTTTTCCAATGCCTCGCAAAGAAGACCCATTGTTAGATGTGTAAAAAATAAATAAAAAAAAAGCAGATGCTTAATATCCCTTTGAGCATGGTGAAGTTATTAATTACATTTGGATTGTCAATCAATACACCCAGTCACTACAAAGATACAGGTGTCCTTCCTAACTCAGTTGCCGGAGAGGAAGGAAACCGCTCAGGGGTTTCACCATGAGGCCAATTATGATTTTAAAACAGTTACAGAGTAGCTGTGATAGGAGAAAACTGAGGATGGATCTACAACATTGTAGATACTCCACAATACTAACCTAAATGACAGAGTGAAAAGAAGGAAGCATGTACAGAATAAAATATTCCAAAACATGCATCCTGTTAGCAACAAGGTACTTTTTGTGATACTGCAAAAAATGTGGCAAAGAAATACACTTCATGAATACAAAGCATTATGTTTGGTGCAAATCCAATACAACACATTACTGAGTACCACTCTTCATATTTTCAAGCATGGTGGTGGCTGCATCATGTTATGGATATGCTTGTCATAGGCAAGGACTATGGAGTTTAGGATGAAATTAAACAAAATATAGCTAAGCACAGGCAAAATCCTAGAGGAAAACCTGGTTCAGTCTTCTTTCCACCAGACACTAGGAGACAAATAGACCTTTCAGCAGGACAATAACCTAAAACACAAGGCCAAATATACACTGGATTTGCTTACCAAGAAGACATTGAATGTTCCTGAGTGGCCGAGAAACAGTTTTGACTTAAATCGGCTTGAAAATCTATGGCAAGACTTGAAAATGACTTTCTTGCAATGATCAACAACAAACTTGACAGAGGTTGAAGAATTAAAAAAAATTGAATGGGCAAATATTGTACAAGCCAGGTGTGCAAAGCTCTTAGAGACTTACCCAGAAAGACCCACAGTTGTAACCGCTGCCAAAGGTGATTATAATATGTATTGACTCAGGGGGGTTGAATATCTTATCTAATCAAGATATATTAGGGCTTTTTTGTTCATTACATTTTTATAATTGTTAAAATGTTTCTTCCAATTTGACATTGAGTATTTTATGTAGATCGTTGACCAGAAATTACAATTAAATCCATTTTAATCCCACTTCCTAACACAACAAAATGAGGGAAAAGTCAAGGGGTGTGAAGGCAGTGTAGTTGTCTGTCTATTAACCTACTGAATAGACCTCTTAAGAAGATGTGCTTACAGGTCAGTTTGGTTGGCGTAAGCTGGCGAGTTGGATAAATGACCAGTGAGTTAGAATTCCAGTCGTCACTGTGACTGTGCCTTTTCTGCCAACTCAAGAGGTACAAATTGAATACGGTAATCACCCCATCCTAAATGAAAACTTTCTGGGTCGGAATGAGCTGATGATCCACACCCCTCTATAAAAACGGGATATAGTGTGATTATGAGGTACGATGAAACTACAATTGACCTTACTCTTCTCGTACTTTACAAGTAGATTCATATAATAATAATAATATATGCCGGCGCTTTTATCCACAGCAACTTACAGTCAGGCGGGCATCCATATTTGTATAGGTAGCCTCCAACGGGAATGAAAACCACCTCTACCAGCTGAGCCACAGGAGCGCAAATATTTGATCTACTTTGATTTAGCTGGTTGATCTGAGACGCTGTAAACGGAGCACAGCAAACTATTTGTTACGATCACGTCCCACAAAGTCGTCATGTATATTAACGGGGATAAAAAGGAATGATGGCTCACACACCAGTGTGTCAGGCTTCTACTTTTGACCAGGGCCCATCGTGCCCTACTTTTGACCAGGGCCCATAGTGCCCTATTTTTGACCAGGGCCCATAGTCCCCTACTTTTGACCAGGGCCCATAGTGCCCTACTTTGACCAGGGCCCATAGTGCCCTACTTTTGACCAGGGCCCATAGTGCCCTACTTTTGACCAGGGCCCATAGTGCCCTACTTTTGACCAGGGCCATAGTGCCCTACTTTTGACCAGAGCCCGTAACGCACAACTTTTGACCAGGGCCCATAGTGCCCTACTTTTGACCAGGGCCGTAACGCACTACTTTTGACCAGGGCCCATAGTACAATACTTTTGACCAGGGCCCGTAAACACTACTTTTGATCAGGCCCATAGTACAATACTTTTGACCAGGGCCATAGTACAATACTTTTGGCCAGGGCCCGTAACGCACTACTTTTGACCAGGGCCCATAGTACAATACTTTTGACCAGGGCCCGTAACGCACTACTTTTGACCAGGGCCCATAGTACAATACTTTTTACCAGGGCCCATAGTACACTACTTTTGACCAGGGCCATAGTACAATACTTTTGACCAGGGCCAATGTAAATACTTTTGACCGGGGCCCATAGTACAATACTTTTGACCAGGGCCGTAACGCAAAACTTTTGACCAGGGCCCATAGTAACATACTTTTGACCAGGGCCCGTAAAGCACTACTTTTTGACCAGGGCCCATAGTACAATACTTTTGACCAGGGCCCGTAACGCACTACTTTTGACCAGGGCCCAAGTACAATACTTTTGACCAGGGCCATAAGTTACACTACTTTTTGACAAGGCCCTAGTACATACTTTTGACCAGGGCCCATTAGTACAATACTTTTTGACCAGGGCCCATAGTACAATACTTTTGACCAGGGCCGTAACGCACTATTTTGACCAGGGCCCGTAGTACAATACTTTTGACCAGGGCTCATAGTACAATACTTTTGACCAGGGCCCGTAACGCACTATTTTGACCAGGGCCATAGTACATATACTTTTGACCAGGGCCCATAGTGCCTACTTTGACCAGGGCCCATAGTGCCCTACTTTGACCAGGGCCATAGTGCCTACTTTTGACCAGGGCCCATAGTGCCCTACTTTTGACCAGGGCCATAGTGCCCTACTTTGACCAGGGCCCATAGTGCCCTACTTTTGACCAGGGCCATAGTGCCCTACTTTTGACCAGAGCCGTAACGCACAACTTTTGACCAGGGCCCATAGTGCCCTACTTTTGACCAGGGCCCGTAACGCACTACTTTTGACCAGGGCCCAACTAGTCAATACTTTTGACCAGGGCCCGTAACACACTACTTTTGATCAGGGCCCATAGTACAATACTTTTGACCAGGGCCCGTAACGCACTACTTTTGACCAGGGCCCATAGTACAATACTTTTTACCAGGCCCATAGTACACTACTTTGACCAGGGCCCATAGTACAATACTTTTGACCAGGGCCCGTAACGCACTACTTTTGACCAGGGCCCATAGTACAATACTTTTGACCAGGGCCCGTAACGCACTACTTTTGACCAGGGCCCATAGTACAATACTTTTGACCAGGGCCCGTAACGCACTACTTTTGACCGGGCCCATAGTACAATACTTTTGACCAGGGCCCATAGTACACTACTTTTGACCAGGGCCATAGTACAATACTTTTGACCAGGGCCCATAGTACAATACTTTTGACCGGGCCCATAGTACAATACTTTTGACCAGGGCCCGTAACGCACTACTTTTGACCAGGGCCCGTAGTACAATACTTTTGACCAGGGCTCATAGTACAATACTTTTGACCAGGGCCCGTAACGCACTACTTTTGACCAGGCCCATAGTACAATACTTTTGACCAGGGCCCATAGTACAATACTTTTGACCAGGGCCCGTAACGCACTACTTTTGACCAGGGCCCGTAGTACAATACTTTTGACCAGGCTCAATGTACATACTTTTTGACCAGGGCCCGTAACGCACTACTTTTGACCAGGGCCATAGTACAATACTTTTGACCAGGGCCATAGTGCCCTACTTTGACCAGGCCCATAGTGCCTACTTTGACCAGGGCCCATAGTGCCCTACTTTTGACCGAGGGCCCATAGTGCCCTACTTTTGACCAGGGCCATAGTGCCTACTTTTGACCAGGGCCATAGTGCTACTTTTGACCAGGGCCATAGTGCCCTACTTTTGACCAGAGCCCGTAACGCACAACTTTTGACCAGGGCCATAGTGCCCTACTTTTGACCAGGGCCGTAACGCACTACTTTTGACCAGGGCCCATAGTACTTACTTTGACCAGGGCCCGTAACACACTACTTTTGATCAGGGCCATAGTACAATACTTTTGACCAGGGCCCGTAACGCACTACTTTTTGACCAGGCCCATAGTACAATACTTTTACCAGGCCCAAGTACACTACTTTTGACCAGGGCCCATAGTACAATACTTTTGACCAGGGCCCGTAACGCACTACTTTTGACCAGGGCCCATGGTACAATACTTTTGACCAGGGCCCGTAACGCACTACTTTTGACCAGGGCCCATAGTACAATACTTTTGACCAGGGCCCGTAACGCAGTACTTTTGACCAGGGCCCATAGTACAATACTTTTGACCAGGGCCCATAGTACACTACTTTTGACCAGGGCCCATAGTACAATACTTTTGACCAGGGCCCATAGTACAATACTTTTGACCAGGCCCATAGTACAATACTTTTGACCAGGGCCGTAACGCACTACTTTTGACCAGGGCCCGTAGTACAATACTTTTGACCAGGGTCATAGTACAATACTTTTGACCAGGGCCCGTAACGCACTACTTTTGACCAGGGCCCATAGTACAATACTTTTGACCAGGGCCCGTAACGCACTACTTTTGACCAGGGCCCATAGTACAATACTTTTGACCAGGGCCCGTAACGCACTTCAGGGAATAGAGTGTCTTTCGAGACACATGCTCTGACTGGCTTCAGAGGCTGGAAAATGAACAAAGCAGCCTCACATTGATGCGAGAGGCATTTTCAATACCCGACACAGATATGATCCACGGCACCTCCAATCCTTGTGTTCTGATCTCTGACCCATCACAGCTGTTTATCTCCAACCCTGTGTGCAGCGTTTCATTACCTCTCCCTGGAGGGCGCTGATGGATGTCAGGGCTACCTGACCTCTCCTCCTTCAAATGAATTTAGCCACAAGTAAATGAATGAACGAGGAAAACACGACACCCCTCACAAACTGTTCTGATACAGTATATGCTAGGATGAGCTGTGGCTGGAGGAGATATAGAGACAGACATAGAGAGAGACAGAGTGAGATAGAAATATATAGAATATCAGAGAGAGAGAAATGCTGGAGGAGAGAGAGAGAGAATCAGAGAGAGACAGATGTTGAGAGAGAGATGTTGGAGAGAGAGACAGAGAGAGAGAGAGAGAATCAGAGAGAGAGAAAATGAGAGAGGTGTGGAGAAAGCAGAAATTGTACAAGAGGGAAAGTGTCCCTCCTGAAGACATAATGTGAACTCCTGACCCTCCTGGATGAGGCACAGCCTGCTGGATTCAGCCTGTCTTTGGCACTGAGAATAGTACTGTACTGTGGGGGAGCAATGCTGGGGTTAAGGAAGTAAGGAATGAATACAGATGAGGGTGCGGGAGGGGGGCAGAGACATGAGCGAGAGAGGTCAGGGTATGTATGGCAGTGTTACGACTGGTATGCGGTGACTATGGCCACATATTGGTACAATTGGTGTGTGTATGCAGACACCACCTGTGCCTGAGCACCTGGCCTTTTGCCCTTCCACGTGCCAAGTGCCCTTTTGGGTGGTTGTATATGTACAGTACCAGTCAAACGTTTGGACACACCTAACTCATTCAAGGGTTTTTCTTTATTTTTACTATTTTCTACATTGTAGTGAAGACTTCAAAACTATGAAATAACACACATGGAATCATGTAGTAACCCAAAAAGTGTTAAACAAATCAAAATATATTTTATATTTGCGATTCTTCAAAGTAGCCACCCTTTGCCTGACAGCTTTGCACACTCTTGGCATTCTCCCAATCAGCTTCATGAGTTGATCACCTGGAATGCATTTCAATTAACAGGTGAGCCTAGTTAAAAGTTAATTTGTGGAATTTCTTCCCTTAATGCAGGGGTGTCAAACTCAAATACCCAGTGGGCCAAAATGTAAAACCTGAACAAAGTCGCGGGCCAACATTGAACAAATGAACCTTTTAATATGGACCCAAACAAGTTTTGCTTTAACATTGAATATGGAACAAGCATCGCTTATTACCATACAATATATAATTTAATAGTGGAGACATGCAAAATCGAATTTCAAATGAAAAAACACATCAATGGCATTCATTTATTAAATAAATAAAATTTAAATAAAAATCGTATGCCTCTTCTATTTGCAGCCTTCTGATTTAAATACCAAAATAAACTTTTTCCAGATGCGTCGCAGCTCTCATCCACAGCGAGGGAGAACGCAACGAAATCTTTTCCCTTTTCCATCAGCTGGTCATACAGATTGGTGGCAAGATCACATGTGCGATCAGCTACTGTGTTCCTGCTCAGGCTCACGTTTGAAAATGCTTGCTTTTTCTCTGGGCATACGAGGTCACAAACTTTCATCATGCACTTTTTCACGAACTCTCCCTCATTAAAGGGCCGGGCTGATTGTGCGATCTCTGCTGCCACTATATAACTAGCCTTTACAGCAGCCTCACTTTGTGATGTGGCTTTTTTGAACATATTCTGTTGTGAAACCAAACTTCTTTTCATCTCCTCTACTTTCTGGCTCATTTGAGTCATGTCCTTGTATTTGTCATGGTGTTTCGTTTCATAGTGTCGTCTAATGTTGTACTCCTTACTTACAGCCACGTTAACTCCACAAACAAGACAAACAGGTTTGTCTTTTACATATGTAAACAGATATTCTGCCTCCCACTTGTCCAGAAAGCTCCTGTTTTCTGCCTTTCTTTTCGCCATTTTTGGGAAGGGATAGCGCGCTGACAGTTGTAGCGTCTATGTTGCTATGACTACTGTCACAGAGGGCGTTTCTGGGTCCTGTCCTGATTGGCGCGCGAAAACAACAGCAGAGCATTATGGGATTCGTAGTATTAGCGGTGAATGCGCTGTATAATACCGGCGGGCCAGCTCTAGTAGTAATTTGGTATTGTCTCGCGGGCCAAATATAATTACCCCAAGGGCCAAATTTGGCCCGCGGGCCAGAGTTTGACACCCATGCCTTAATGCGTTTGAGCCAATCAGTTATGTTGCGACAAGGTAGGGGTGGTATTCAGAAGATAGCCCTATTTGGTAAAATAACATATTGTGGCAAGAACAGCTCAAATTAGCAAAGAGAAAGGACAGTCCATCATTACATTAAGACATGAAGGTCAATCAATCAGGAACATGTCAAGAACTTTGAAAGTTCAGTTGCAAAAAGCATCAAGCGCTGTGATGAAACTGGCTCTCATGAGGACCGCCACAGGACAGGAAGACACCGAGTTACCACTGCTGCAGAGGATAAGGTCATTAGAGTTAACTGCACCTCAGATTGCAGCCCAAATAAATGCTTCACATAGTTCAAGTAACAGACACATCTCAACATCAACTGTTCAGAGGAGACTGCGTGAATCAGACCTTCATGGTCGAATTGCTGCAAAGAAACCACTAGTAAAGGACACCAATAATAAGAAGAGACTTGCTTGGGCCAAGAAACATGAGCAATGGACATTAGACCGGTGGAAATCTGTCCTTTGGTCTGGAGTCCAAATTTTTGATTTTTGGTTCCAACCGCCATGTCTTTGTGAGGCGCAGAGTAGGTGAACAGATGATCTCCACATGTGTGGTTCCCACTGTTAAGCATGGAGGAGGAGGTGTGATGGTGCTTTGCTGGTGACACTGTCTGTGATTTATTTAGAATTCAAGGCACACTTAACCAGCATGGCTACCACAGAATTCTGCACCGATACGCCAACCCATCTGGTTTGCGCTTAGTGGGACTATCATTTGATTTTCAACAGGACAATGACCAAAAACACACCTCCAGGCTGTGTAAGGGCTATTTGACCAAGGAGAGTGATGGAGTGCTGCATTAGATGACCTGGCCTCCACAACCATCTGACCTAAACCCAACTGAGATGGTTTGGGATGAGTTGGACCGCAGAGTGAAAGAAAAGCAGCCAACAAGTGCTCAGCATGTGTGGGAACTCCTTCAAGACTGTTGGAAAATCATTCCAGGAGAAGCTGGTTGAGAGAATGCCAAGAGTGTGCAAAGCTGTCATCAAGGCAAAGCGTGGCTACTTTGAAGAATCTAAAATGTGATTTTGTTTCAGACTTTTTTGGTTACTACATGATTCTATGTGTTATTTCATAGTTTTGATGTCTTCACTAGTATTCTACAATGCAGAAAATAGTAAAAATAAAGAAAAACCTTTGATTGAGTAAGTGTGTCCAAACCTTTGACTGGTTCTCTATATATATTTTTTTATACCGTTTCTGTCATTGTTGTTCTGAACCCACTGCCCCCAAGTCGTTGTGACATCGTCAAGTTTGCCACCCCCACACGCCCTGTACAGAGATTGCGAGCGCCCGGGAACCATGCAAGTCTTGAGATTCGGTCACCGATTGAGTGTGTGTAGCTAGCTACCTTGTACTGCCACATTAGCATAACATTTGATTAACACTTGATAACACTTGATCGTCATCAATATTCGGTCTGGTTGGTTAATACACACAGCAGAGAGGAGCAGCTGCATCAACAACCCTCGCTCCGACCCAACTCCAACCCTTCCTCAGTCAGCAGCAGCAACACAGGTAGTCTAGAGTCTAGCTAACCAACATATATAAAAATATTCAGACAAGGCACTAGCCAGCCAGCGAGCCATATATCTTCAGTTAGAAGATGCTGAATATTACATTATGAAGTTATTTTGTAAGAGCATTGAAGATAAATCACAATCAGTTGATAGCACACCCTCTTTTCCCATGTCAATCATGTGTTTAGGAGGCACTGAGGTAACTAGCTTTCCTTACAGTTTGTGATGAGTGAGAAATAAGGAGGCCTATGCTAAAAAAAAAACAGAGGCAGTTGGTATGTTATGAAGTTTTAAATATAAATTATGAAAGTCTGTTTTTTTTGGGGGGGGGTGTCTATGTATGTTCCTGTGTGTGTGTGTGTGTGTGTGTGTGTGTGTGTGTGGTGTGTGTGGTGTGTGTGTGTGTGTGTGTGTGTGTAGTGTGTGTGTGGTGTGGTGTGTGAGTGTGTGTGAGAGAGAGAGAGTTTGTGTGTGTAGCATGGTGTCATACTAGGCCTCAGTAGGATGGGATTAGTGGGATGATCATTCATTGAGCCACGACTCAAACGGCTGTTAGAGCGTAACCGTTCTCTTTCAACGGGCCGTGCGAGGGTGGAAACCAATTTAGTGTGTGTGTGTGTATGTGTGAGAGCGAGAGCGAGAGAGGACGTGTAGTGGAGGGAGAGTAGCATATAATACTGTATATCAGGGATCATCAACCAGATTCAGCCACAGGGCGATTTTTTTTCTTGAGCGGATGGTCAGGGGGCTGGAACATAATTACAAACCATTTGTGAACTGAACATTTACCGCAAGAAGCCCAAACGCATATACTATTTCCTAATATTTTCAATATAATTTCAAACATTACATTGGTATGGATCACATACTGTACTGTCTGTCTCTCTATTGTGCGTGGGAATACTTTGGAACAGATTTCCAAAATCGAAATCACTTGGAGCTGATTTGCTCGTATTTTTACAGTCTTTTATGTCCAACAATAAAATAATTGTTTTAATTATTATAATTAAAAAAACATTTGCTCAGAAAACTTAGGGGGCCAAATAAAATTACCCACGGCCCAAATTCGGCCAGTGGACCGCCATTTGGGGAACCCTGCTTTATGGTGTAAGAAGATTAGTAAACCAGTGGCAGATTTAGAGAGGAGAAAAGAAGACAGGAAAAAAGTGATTTAGTAAAGGCTGGATAATACTTTGGCTGATTAGAGCAGTTGCTGAGACGTGAAACCCAGAGTGGAGTGGTGATTCATGGGATTTAAGTCGAGGAATGGAGTGCGGTATCAAGTAACACTAAGGCACAAGGCTCCATTCTCCTGACACTTAGAGGCCCAGCGCACTAAAGTCTTTACCCATGAGGCCGTAGGGTTGGAGACAGGGGTATAGAGGGTGCAGGTGGTGTAGATCCATCCCTTCAGTAGCTGCTCAGTCATCGTCTCCGGGGTAGAGGTGCTAGCCACCACACTAAGCCATGCTAACCCTGCCGCCCCTCTGTTGCCGGGCCCTGAACCCTTCCTGCTATACCGAGTCTTCATGCGGAGATACATTCAGTCCCACGAGCCACCCTTCACCTTTCTCCAAACGGCTATATAAAGGTTGAGGAGTCAAGCCTCCGTCCGGCTGTACTGTCGATACGAGGTGATGGGATCAAGGTGATGTAGGGTTGATGAGAGTATGGAGGGAAAAAAGGAAGTTGTCTATGTTGCTAATAAACGCACGCGCGCACACACACACACACACACACACACACACACACACACACACACCACACACACACACACACACACAACACACACACACACAACACACACACACACACACACACACACACACACACAACACACACACACACACACACACACATTCACTTAACCGGATGAGTATTGTTTGCACGTACACACACATACACACTATGCCTGCGGTACCATTCAATAGTCCTCTCACTTTCTTTACACTGAGCATGAGCGTGTGGCCGGTGCGTCAGCGCAGGGCGACTAATATTACGTCACCATTCAGGTGTGTCTCCTAGTCCTAGGTAATAATAATTTGTCATTAGTGCTTAAATCATCCGCTCCAGTGTGTGGTGGTGGAGGAAGTGGACTGGGGAAGGAGGAGAGGAAGAGGATGGAGGAGAGGAGGAGGAGGACAAGAGAAGGAGGAGAGGAAGAGGAGAGGAGGAGGATGGTGGAGGAAGGAGGTGAGGAAGAGGAGGGAGGAGAGGAGAGGGATGACAGTAGAGAAGGAGGAGAGGAAGATGAGAGGAGGAGGAGGTGGATGGGGAAGGAGGTGAGGAAGAGGAGGAGGAGAGGAGGTGGATGGGGGAAGGAGGTGAGGAAGAGGAGGGAGGAGAGGAGGAGGAGGTGGATGGAGGAAGGAGGAGAGGAGGAGGAGAGGAGGAGGAGGAGGAGGATGGGGGAAGGAGGTGAGGATGAAGGGGTACTGCTTCTCCTTTGCAGTTGAATTAATTAGACATCATTGATTTCTGCCATTCTGCACCTCTGAGAGGAGACTGGAGTATTTATTTTATGTCAGAAGGCATAAAATGGGCAGACGAGACCTCAGAGCCATTTATCACATGGGCTTGTTGTTTAACCTTTGGAGAGAAAGTCATATTTCAAAGTTGGAAACTAAAAATCAGCAGCACACATACACACAAAATAGAAAGGGATGGCTAGGTGTAATCACTGGACCTTAAAAAGCAATGCGTCACTTGTGACAGGTTCCTTCAGGTATGGGCCGATTCGTCCGATATGACAAGCCCTTCTTCAGGAAGTTTGTCCAAGTTGTCCTCCAAGATGGAATAAAGGCATTTATTTGTCTTTCTTTCTTTCTTTCTGCGTGTCCGAATACCCGTACTAGCATTCTAAATAGTTGGCTGATTGGGTATGCAAAAATATAGTAGGCCTAAATATCAGGATGTCATACAGATTTTGGCTTTTCATCTAGTAGAATTCGCTGCACGCTATTGAGGAAGATTAATCGTCTTTCCAGACGCAGGTGTGTTTGACAACAGCTGATGATCAAGGTAATGTGACTCACTGTACCGTAATCAAGATCATGTGACTGTGCATTAGGGGCGGCAGGTAGCCTAGTGGTTAGAGCGTTGGACCAGTAACCGAAAAGTAGATAGAATCCCTGAGCTGACAAGGTAAAAATCTGTCATTTTGCCCCTGAACAAGGCAGTTAACCCACTGTTCCCCGGTAGGCCGTCATTGTAAAATAAGAATTTGTTCTTAACTGACTTGCCTAGTTACATAAAGGTTAAAAAAAATTCAAAAATTAAATTATGCATTCTCAGTAGGGATTGGCCTAGTACTGTATGTTGTTTTACATTTGTTCCTTACTGCATTCGTTTACACTGTAGCGTAGTTCTAAATAGGACGTGGTTTGATTAGTACACAGTATATTGTAAGTAGTAGGCAAGACAGACTACCGACACGACCACAGATATCTGTACGCTTTGAATTGCAAAATGGGATGTCCTTAAAAGGTAGTAATGACATGGTTTTCAGAATGTTTAGCATTAGGAAAGACCACGGAAACCCGTATTTATTTCACCATACTTACTAAAATTACATAAAGTCTCCTAATCATACTACATACTATTTAGAACGTACCGTTTAGTATGAATCAAATCAAATGTTATTGGTCACATACACATATTTAGCAAATGTTATTTCAGGATCTAACTGTGTGCAGTGAGCAACACATATGAACATACTAGGCTCAGCCATACAAACAGAACCAACGTAGAGTGGATGCAAGGGGACGTTTGAGTGGCTTTTAGTGAACTTCTAATGGCAATTACAGTGACCTAATCACCATCATTGTTGTAATAACAAGAGAAAGGCAGTGAAGGACAGAAAAGAGGAAGTTGAGGAGGACGTATCGGGATGCCCTGTGTGAGAGGAGACTGAGGTATCATCTGAGTTCAACCACTGGTTAAGCAGTTGTTTTATCAACCAAATCTTTTGGAACAGGGGGGAGTGAGCAAATATGGCGAGATAGAAAGAGAGAAGGAGAGAAAGAAAATCCCCTTGTTCCAGACAGTGATAACCCAAGACAGCACTGAAACCTCTCCTAAAACCACACAAACACGCACACACATTCATACTGACACACACACACACACACACACCAACACACACACAGAGCGTTATCTCCAGCCCACAACAGTTACCACAGTGACAGCCGCCTGGGCGACCAGAACAGTAGGGCACTTGTGCAGTGGGGTTGAGTGGCATGCCTTATCTGTGAGGAAGCCACAATAGGATTGGGTTCTAAAGCGATAGAGCAGCAGCCTCTAGACTGAAGAAAGACACAGCCTCCTGACTGGACTGGAGAAGGACAGAGCCTCCTGACTGGACTGGAGAAGGACAGAGCCTCCTGACTGGACTGGAGAAGGACAGAGCCTACTGACTGGNGAAGGACAGAGCCTACTGACTGGACTGGAGAAGGACAGAGCCTCCTGACTGGACTGGAGAAGGACAGAGCCTCCTGACTGGACTGGAGAAGGACACAGCCTACTGACTGGACTAGAGAAGGACAGAGCCTCCTGACTGGACTGGAGAAGGACACAGCCTACTGACTGGACTGGAGAAGGACAGAGCCTACTGACTGGACTGGAGAAGGACAGAGCCTCCTGACTGGACTGGAGAAGGACACAGCCTACTGACTGGACTGGAGAAGGACAGAGCCTACTGACTGGACTGGAGAAGTACAGGCCGTCTGACCTCTCAGGCTCACTGAAGACAACCTGTACAGCCTGTTGTCTGTCTGATTCAGAGCCTCTCAGGCTGCGTGAGTTTACACAGGCAGCTCAATTCCCATCTTTTTTATCACTCATTGGTATTCTGACCAATCAGATCAGCTCTTGTGTCCAACTAATTGGGCAAAATATCAGAATTGGTCTGCGTGTGTAAATGCAGCCTAAGTCACTTACAGAAGTAAATGACACTGGGCCATGAGTACATTCATAACACACTGCTGCAGCGATCTAACCTTCTATAGGTTTATAGATCCATTCTTAGAAACAGTGAAAGTATTTAGTACTTAGTCTGTTTCCAAAGTGGCACCCTGTGCACTGCACTATGTACACTACAGTGCCTTCGGAAAGTATTCAGACCCCCCCTTGACTTATTCCACATTTTGTTGTGTTACAGCCTGAATTCAAAATGGATTCAATATTTATTTATTTGTTTTTCCGTTATTTTACCAGGTAAGTTGACTGAGAACACGTTCTCATTTACAGAGCAACGACCTGGGGAACAGTTACAGTGTCACGTTCCTGACCTGTTTTCTCTTGTTTTGTATGTGTTTAGTCGGTCAGGGCGTGAGTTGGGGTCGGCATTCTATGTTATGTGTTTCTATGTTGGTTTAAATGGGTTGCCTGATATGGTTCTCAATTAGAGGCAGGTGTTTTACATTTCCTCTGATTGAGAACCATATTAAGGTAGGATGTTCTCACTGTTTGTTTGTGGGTGATTGTCTTCCGTGTCTGTGTTTGTCGCGCCACACGGGACTGTTTCGGTTTGTGTAGTCTATTCCTGTTCTGCGTGTTTATGTAAGTTTTTCCAGTTCAGGTCTGTCTACGTCGTTTTGTTATTTTGTTAATTATCAAGTGTAGTTCGTTTTCGTCGTAATAAATTCATCATGTCTTCATTACCCGTTGCGTCTTGGTC
This sequence comes from Salvelinus sp. IW2-2015, assembly GCF_002910315.2. Taxonomy (NCBI): domain Eukaryota; kingdom Metazoa; phylum Chordata; class Actinopteri; order Salmoniformes; family Salmonidae; genus Salvelinus; species Salvelinus sp. IW2-2015. The sequence goes on from NC_036855.1 coordinate 1,022,320, forward strand.
CAATCTCTCTCCTCAAGACGATCGTTACATACAGGGGGGAGGAGGGGGATGAAAGAGCTAATTGTAAACTGGGGATATATTTTAGTTCTCACCAATCTACACACTACACCCCATAATGACAAAGTGAAAACATGTTTTTGTTTTTTGCAAATTGATTGAAAATGAAAAACAGAATTATCTATTTTACTTAAGTATTCAACCCAGAGTCAATTAATGTTACAATCACCTTTGGCAGAGATTACAGCTGTGGGTCTCTAAGAGCTTTGAACACTTGGATTGTACAATATTTGCACAATATTAAAACAAATATTCTTCAAGCTCTGTCAAGTTGGTTGTTGATCACTGCTAGACAGTTATTGTCAAGTCTTGGCATAGATTGCCAAGTCTATTTAAGCCAAAACTGTAATGAGGCCACTCAGGAACATTCAATGATGCCTTGGTAAGTAACACCGTTGTCTATTTGGCCTTGTGTTTTAGGTTATTGTCGTACTGAAAGGTGAATTCATCCCCCAGTGTCTACTAATAGATGCCCTTCTTTGCAAGACATTGAAAAACCGTTGTCTTTGAGGTTCCATCTGTGTTTAAAATGCACTGCTCGACTGAGGGACCTTACAGATAATTGTGTGGAGTACAGAGGTAGTCATTGAAATGTTCAACACTATTATTACACTCACATAGAGTCCATGCCACTTATTATATATTTTGTTATACACATTTTTTATCCTGAATTTATTTAGGATTGCCGTAACATATGGGTTGAATACTTATTGACTCAAGACATTTCAGCTTTCCATTTTTTATTAATTTGTAAAAAAAAATAAACATAATTCCACTTTGACATTATGGGGTATTGTTTGTAAGCCAGTGACACAAAATATATTTAATCCATTTTAAAATCAGGCTGTTACACAACAACATTTTGAAAAAGTCAAAGGGTGTGAATACTTTCTGAAGGCACTGTAGGGAACAGGATGCTATTTCAGACATTGTGGAGAGAAGGCAGAGGGAAGGCAGAGGGAAGGCAGAGGGAAGACAGAGGGAAGGCAGAGGGAAGCCAGAGGGAAGGCAGAGGGAAGGCAGAGCGGAAGTGGGTGGGAAGCAGAGGGAAGGCAGAGGAAGACAGAGGTAAGGCAGAGGGGAAGGCAGAGGGAAGGCAGACGGGAAGACAGAGGGAAGGCAAGAGGGAAGGCAGAGGGAAGGCAGAGGGAAGGCAGAGGGCAGAGCAGAGGCAAGGCAGAGGAGAGGCAGAGGGAGGGCAGAGGGGAGGCAGAAGGAAAGACAGAGGAAAGACAGAGGGAAGACAGAGGGAAGGCAGAGGGAAGACCAGAGGGAAGGCAGAGGGAAGGCAGAGGGAAGGCAGAGGGAAGGCAGGGAAAGGCAGAGGAAGGCCAGAGGAAGGCAGCGGAGACCAGAGGGAAGGCAGAGGGAAGGCAGAGGGAAGGCAGAACAGAGAGTGTTTTTCTCTCTTCAGTACTGACTCTTT
>NC_036855.1:1023827-1028147 GCF_002910315.2 Salvelinus sp. IW2-2015
AATGAAAAAAGAATTTCTATTTTACTTAAGTATTCAACCAGAGTCAATTAATGTTACATCACGTTTGGCGAAAGATTACAGCTGTGGGTCTCTAAGAGCTTGAACACTTGGATTGTACAATATTGCCACAATATTAAAACAAATATTTTCAAGCTCTGTCAAGTTGGTTGTTGATCACTGCTAGACAGTATTGTCAAGTCTTGGCATAGATTGCAAGTCTATTTAAGCCAAAACTGTAATGAGGCCACTCGGAACATTCATGATGCCTTTGGTAAGTAACACGTTGTCTATTTGGCCTTGTGTTTTTAGGTTATTGTCGTACTGAAAGGTGAATTCATCCCCCAGTGTCTACTAATAGTGCCTTTTTGCAAGACATTGAAAACGTTGTCTTTGAGGTTCTCTGTGTTTAAATGCACTGCTCGACTGAGGGACCTTACAGATAATTGTGTGGAGTACAGAGGTAGTCATTGAAATGTTCAACACTATTATTACACTCACATAGAGTCCATCCACTATTATTATATTTGTTATACACATTTTTTATCTGAATTTATTTAGGATTGCCGTAACATATGGGTTGAATACTTATTGACTCAAGACATTTCAGCTTTCATTTTTTTATTAATTTGTAAAAAAAATAAACATAATACTTTTGACATTACTGGGTATTGTTTGTAAGCAGTGACACAAAATAATTTATACCATTTTAAAATCAGGCTGTTACACACAACATTTTGAAAAAGTCAAAGGGTGTGAATACTTTCTGAAGGCACTGTAGGGAACAGGATGCTATTTAGACATTGTGGAGAGAAGGCAGAGGGAAGGCAGAGGGAAGGCAGAGGGAAGCCAGAGGGAAGGCAGAGGGAAGGCAGAGGGAAGACAGAGGGAAGGCAGAGGGAAGCCAGAGGGAAGGCAGAGGGAGGCAGAGGGAAGTGGGTGGGAAGGCAGAGGGAAGGCAGAGGGAAGACAGAGGTAAGGCAGAGGGGAAGGCAGAGGAAGGCAGAGGGAAGACAGAGGGAAGGAGAGGGAAGGCAGAGGGAAGGCAGAGGGAAGGCAGGGAGGCAGAGCAAGGCAAGGGAAGGCAGAGGGAGGCAGAGCGGGAGGCAGAGGAAGACAGAGGAAAGACAGAGGGAAGACAGAGAAGGCAAAGGAAGCCAGAGGGAGGCAGAGGGAAGGCAGAGGGAAGGCAGAGGGAAGGCAGAGGGAAGGCAGAGGAAGGCACAGAGGAAGAGCGGGACACAGAGGGAAGGCAGAGGGAAGGCAGAGGGAAGCAGAACAGAGAGTGTTTTTCTCTCTTCAGTACTGACCTGGGGTTGTGTTACTTACTTTAAAACAACTCATTCCCCAGACAGCATCAAAAACATTGAACAATACACACACACATACCAAAACACACATTAAAACGCTGAAGTACACACAACACAACGATTAAATACACACACACAGCGTTAAATACACACACAGGATGATTCTTCATACAGGCACACACACATGCAGGCAAACAAACACACACCAGTGATAACGCACACTATAATTATTTAACATCAAACCACCAATACATGTTCGAAGGAGACACGTATTCTTATATCCAACATACTGCTTGGATAACTCGAGAAGTACGATTTCAAAGGGCAAAGCCCAGGAGGAGGAGAGGTGTGGAGAGGGGGACGCAGGACGGAGGAAGTGAGAGGGACGGAGGGAGAGAGGAGACAGTAGGAAGAGAGTGGAGGACAGAAGGTGGAGAGGAGGAGGAGAGACGGAGTAGAGAGGAACGGAGGAGAGGTGGAGGTGAGGAACAGAGGAGGAGAGTGGAGGACGGAGGGAAAGAATGATGGAGGAGAAGGACGGAGGAGAGAGAGGACTGAGGAGGGGAGGGATGGAGGAGAGAGGTGGAGGAGAATGGAGGAGAGATGGACCGAGGAGGAGGAAGAGGAATCTGGGGAGATGAGGTAGAGGAGATGGAATGGAAATGAAGGAAGAAGAGATGGGAAGGATGAGGAGAGCGTGGAGGAGGAGGGAGGAAGAGGAGAGGTGAAGGAGGGTATGGATGGAGGAGGAAGGGAGGTGGAAAGGAGGAGTAGGAAGGAGGGTGGGAGGAGGGGAGGATGGAAGGAGGAGAGGTGAAGGAGGGATGGACGGAGAGGGAGTGGGGAGGAGGCAGGAAAGAAGAGGAGAGGTGGATAGAGAGGAGAGGGGTTTAGAGGAGGGAGGAAGGTAAGGAGAGAAGAAGGCAGGAGGAGGAGAGGTGGAGGAGGAGAGTTGGAGGAAGGAGGGATGGAGGAGGAGGAGAAGCGGAGGAGGGAGGGACAGAGGAGGTGGAGAGGTGGAGGAGGGACAGAGGAGGAGAGGTGGAGGATGAGATATGGAGGAGGGAGGGATGGAGGAGGAGGGAGGGAAATCCCCCGGGACCTGGAGTGTCAGGGAAAAAAGAAGAGAGGAAATGTTTTCTCTCCTCTGCTCATAGGAAGTTGTCACTCTCCTTGCAGCCGCCACAGGTATCTGCTTGACATGGAGGCGTCTGTGGGAAACAGGACTCCTGCGCCGCTCCCCACTCCCGACAGCCATCAAACATACGTAGGCTGCAGCCGAGCGGCAGGCGGCAGGCGAGCCAGGCCAGGCATGACCGAGGAGGATGAGCAACTGTCACAGAACCGACCACCGACCTTTACGACTGCACACCGCCTCGCTCGTCACACCGAGTGGGCCCCGTCTGGCGTCACGCCGACCGACCCTGTCAGTTCGGTTTAAGACACCACCCTCGAGGCCATCACTCTGAACCTTATCATACGAGGCTGCAACGCCTCGGTACCACAGCAACTCACTCCACGTCTGCGCCGCTCGGCAGTCAACCACATCAACTCACTCCACGTCTGCGCCGCTCGGCAGTCAACCACATCAACTCACTCCACGTCTGCGCCGCTCGGCAGTCAACCACAGCAAGTCACTCAAGCCATTCCTCAACTCAACTTGAATACCTCTGCAGACACTCAGATAAAGAGTCTGAACTGTACTTCCCCCAGCACTTAAACATTGCCTTAGTTAAGCTCTCTGAGGTCTTATCCCCTTCCCTCACCTCATTTCATATGGTCGTGTCTATGGGAGAAATGCTAACTGCTCACTAGGGAGTCTGGAATCCATGGGGTGAATCTCAACAGTCTGACCTCTGAACTCCTCCAAGAATGAGAGGTAACAGTGAGAAGAGAGAAGACGTGAGAGGTTTCAGGAAAATCTTTTGAGATCCCCCCCCTCCCCCATGGGGTTGATATTCTAGTTCTGTGTAGTGTCTGGTTGTGATCCTTTCAGTTCCTGAGGGGTGGAGTTGTCCTCTTCATCCTACTCCTCTTCCTCTTCCATTGTATTGGCATTGACCCGCAGCAACAAACCCAGTCCCCCTCGTCCCTTGCAGACAGAGCGCTACCGTAGAACTTATGTCCTTGCCGCTCTTCACCTGCATACTTTATTGGCTGCTGACCTTTGTGTCCCGGGCAAACGCATTTCCTGTTTGCCAATGAGACACCCATTCTCCCCTCCTTCATCCAACCCTCTATCCCACACGCAAAACAAACGCCAACCCAGGCCGCCCTCTCTATTGCCCAAACAAACAAACAAACAGACCAGACAAACAAAACAAGAAGAGAGAAAACCTACATCCGCCGCCCCAGAGATTTAGAGCCTCTGCCATGAATGGTGTTAACAAGCGGGGACCATGATGACAGAGAAACACAGAGGCCAAATTGGCAGGAGTCACCACTAACATTCAAAATATGCCCCATGCAGCCAAACAGTGAAATGAGGACCTTGATGCAAAAGTGGCTTGACTTTCATGATGTAAGAGATCTAATGGCCAGTGAAGAGATCTAATGGCTAGTGAAGATATCTAATGGCCAGTGAAGAGATCTGATGGCCAGTGAAGAGATCTAATGGCCAGTGAAGAGATCTAATGGCCAGTGAAGAGATCTAATGGCCAGTGAAGAGATCTGATGGCCAGTGAAGAGATCTAATGGCCAGTGAAGAGATCTAATGGCCAGTGAAGAGATCGAATGCCAGTGAAGAGATCTGATGGCCAGTGAAGAGATCTAATGGCCAGTGAAGAGATCTGATGGCCAGTGAAGAGATCTGATGGCCAGTGAAGAGATCTCTCTTCCTCTCTCTCTCTTCTCCTCTTCGTTCACACATCTCTCTACTCTCAACGTCTCTCGTCTGTCTGCTCTCTTCTCGTCCTCTCCTCTCTCTCTTCCTTCTCTCTCTGCTCTCTCTTCTCTCCCTTCCACCTCTCCTCTCATCTCTCATCTCTTCGTCTCATCTCTCTCTCTCTCCGCG